>NW_007730385.1:195561-196040 GCF_000696425.1 Galeopterus variegatus
AAGGTAAAAATCCATTGAGCCCAGTCCAAAGGGGATTGTCAGCCAACCGTTTTCTTCTTTTCTTTAAATCTTCTTGCAGTTGTTTGATGCGATCACACACTATTCCAGACTTGTTCGCATAGAAGCAGCATTTTTCCTGTAAAGCCAAACAGATACCTCCCTGCTCAGCAGTTAGTAAATCAAGACCTCTGTGGTTTTGTAAAACCACCTCTGCCAAAGAATCTAATTGGTCTTGTAAATCCTGAATAGTCTGAGAAAGAGTCTGTACATCTGAAATTAATTGTTTAGATAACTTGGTATATTGGGATATAGAATGTGTAAGGCCAGCAGTTCCAGTGGCTACAGTGGCAGTAATTCCTAATCCAGCGAGTAAAAGAATAAACTGTATAGCTCTTTTTACTTTTTCTGTTATGTGCTTAAAAGTAGGAATGGGCACGGGTTTAGACCCTGGTATAACATCAGTGTCAGGAAGAAGAAGG
>NW_007730386.1:0-3386 GCF_000696425.1 Galeopterus variegatus
CCCATTTATTATGTCTGTTAATCCTTGCAGCAACCTTGTGAGTGAGGTCTTCTTCCTGCTTTAGAGACAAAGGAATGCAGGTTTTCAGAATTGGTAAAGTGATATAGGGCCCTACTTTGAACCCAGGTAAATCTGATTCCAAAACTCTTACTCTGAACCACTTTGCAAAATTACCCCTTTTAGAGTAAGCCTCAACCCTCCTTCAAATAGAGATGCTGAAATTATTTTTCCTTCTTAACTCATTGTGATTTTTTTTTCTCTGCAAGACCCTCTTTTCTAAGAACCTTAGTCATATTTTAAGCATCCATGACTGGCTATTTCAAACATAAAAGATGCTGCTGCTGATAGGTTTACATATGAGACAAACAAAATCCTCTGAGAGTTACTACTTCCAGAATTGCAGTCGTTTTCCTGTAGGTGAAGAGAAGTTTATTTAGTCCCCTTCCTCTCCTAACTCTGTCGTTTAGAATGTGCTTCCTTCCTGCCTACAATCATGTCAGTTTTAGTCTATTGTGTTTCAGGTATTATTGTTGTTCCAAACCACCCAAACTTGGTGGGGTAAATCAACAACTCTTATCTGTTCACAGATTTTTGTGGGCCAGGAATTCAAACATGATAGAGTGGAGGATTCTTCTGTGCTCCACAGTGACTGAGGCTCAGATGCGAAGACTCTATGGGTTGGGGGTGGCTTGAACATCTCAGACAGCTGGAGCTGGAGGATACACTTCCAAATTGGCTTCCTCACTCACATGTCTGATACTTGTGCTGAAGAACAGGTTGTCAACAAGAGAACCTACACATGGTTCCTCTGCATGGCTTGGGCTTCCTCACAGCATGGCAGCTGGTTTCCACTAAAGTGAGAAGAAGCAGTCAAAGAGCATGTCTTCCAAGATAATCAGGTGGGAGCTGCACAGCCTCTGCCGATCTAATCTTAGCAGTCACATGGCATTGCTTTTGCTTCATTGTCTTAGTTACAAGTGAGTCATAAATACACCCCAGATTACATAGGAGGGAAATTACATTCTACTTCTCAACTGGAGGAGTTTCAAAGAACTTGTAGCCATTTAAAATGCCACCAGTAGTAAAGGGCACCTTAATCATGTATTAATATTTTTTCAGAGCAACCAGATATATCCCTCAAAGGAGAGAGGGCAGGGTGATGCAAACAAACAAGAAAAGAAAAAAATCTAAATTGATAAATTGATTCGAGGCACCATCATTTGCTGCAGCAATTGTAGCCATTAAATTGTGTTTTCAAATGATATGAAAAGGTAAGTAGCAGTGTATCAAAGTATTATGAAGGTAAAGATAGTGCAGACAGTATGAAGAACCTCCAATTATATGTCACAGCTTGAAAAAATCTGCGATTATGAGTGACTTTTCTTCTGGTAATCCATATGTATAAATATTTTTACAATAAGCATAAGCTGCTTTTACAATAAAGAAAAAAATAATTAGATAGGAAGAAAGAGGAATTTGGAAAGATGAAAACATCTGCATTAATTTCAAAAGACCAAGAAAGTGTTTGGGGGGCCGGCCCGGTGGCGCACTGGATAGTGCGCCGCTTGGGAAGCGCGGCGGCGCTCCCGTCCGAGGGTTCGGATCCCATATACAGACCGGTTCCTGCTCACTGGCTGAGCGAGGCGCGGGAGCAACACCAAGGCTTGCGATCCTGTTGCCGGTCCCCGGTCCGGTACGGGGGCAACACTGAGGGTTGCGATCTGTTGTTTTACAATAAGCATAAGCTGCTTTTACAATAAAGAAAAAAATAATTAGATAGGAAGAAAGAGGAATTTGGAAAGATGAAAACATCTGCATTAATTTCAAAAGACCAAGAAAGTGTTTGGGGGTAAGCCACTGTTTCCACATGTGTGCAAGAAGCTAGAGCCTGCTGACCTTCTGGGGCCTGGGGGCTCTGGTGGTCAGGCAGATTAAGGGGCACTGTGGAGCCTGAAGGGACCTTTGAATCATCATGGACAGGCCTTGGCTTTGGACGGAGGATATTGGATGGGGAGTGACAGCTAGTTAGTGGCAGAGTGCAGCCGGGAGCTCAGGCTCTTAGTCCCCGGCTGGGACAGTTTCTTCTCCACCTGTTGCCATTGGCTGTGAACTGACAAGTGTGGGCTGCCTGTGCTTCATATATGGGACTGACACATTTCCACTCTAGGTGTGTCTTGCCTGCAGCGCTGTTATCTACTGAGGGCTCTTGGATGCTTCTGGCTTGGGAAAGGCGTGTGATTTTATGGAAATTAGACTAGATGCAGCAATAAACTCAGCAGTTGTTCGTCATATCTGATGACAGGTGACAATTTTACTCTGAAAGAAGTTGAACTCTGGAGACTGAAGAATGGAAAAGATTTTAATGACAATGAGCTTCCTCCTTTTAGGGGAAAATGAGAAAGACCCAGTTTTAGGGGTGGGTGGGGAGAAGGCGCATCGCTCTTTGGATGTTCTGTTTCTCAACCTTTCTTGGGGGCCAGATGGTGTTGGTGCAACTAAAGGCAGCTCAGAGCAAACATATCTTCTCTGTTTCTAACCTATTTTACTTTTGTATTATCAGACACATTCCCTACAGCTCCCTGAAAACAGTACAAGATTCAAATATTGTGTCATCAATATCCTCTACTTTTACTTTCGATTTTCATCCTATTAGGGCAAAAGTCTCTGGCACTTGCACCTTTTTAATTCATCTATTAATCTTTTCATAAACAGGGGTTGTCTGAGGTAAGTGCAGATGGAAAGATGGTTGTCTACTTTTTGGGGAGCGTGCAGGGCTGGCTGGCTGAAGGAACAAGGAAAGAGCAAACACTCATAACCCAGACTCAGCGATTCTGAGGTCGTAGACAAGACCATTGCCAAAAATACTGCTGAGGACATAAGATGTGGAGCAAGGAACTGTACTGCTACAACAGACAGAGCTAAAGATTGATTCCTGCCCACCCCCACCCACAATTTTAAAAGCTAGAACTAACATTTTACCGATTGCTTTTATGGTTTTTCTGGCTACTTTCAGAGAAGTCGAAGAATGGTGTTTTTTTTGTTTTTGTTTTTTTCCATAAAGTTAAAGGCCCCATTGATAGGAGCAGTTTTCCCTAAATCTCAGGCAGTGTCCTCTGCCTGTTCTATTGCTCGGATTCTATTGTTCTGTTCTGCAGAACAGTGGTGATACGGATCCCATCCTTCCTTGTGCTTCTTCGCTTCCCTTGCTCAGTGGCTCCCAGGTTTCTGCACATTACATAGGTTTTCTCGATTCTTTTTTAAAAAAAAAATATTTTAATTAAATTTTTAAATTTTTAAATTTTTAATTTATCAATATACAATGTAGTTGATTTTCGTGTCCGTTTACTGATTCCTCTTTCCCCCCTCCCCCCTCCCCCCCCCCCCCC
>NW_007730386.1:3396-5680 GCF_000696425.1 Galeopterus variegatus
CCTCCCCCATCCCCCCTCCCACCCATCACCATCATATCTGTTCACTTGTCTTAACAAGTTCAAGGAACTGTTGTGATTATTGTGTCTTCTTCCCCACACCCCCACTCCCCGTTTGACCAAGAGATGTACACTGCTTGTTTTATTTCAGATTCTTGAAACTGAGGCTGCACATAAATTTATTTATTTATTTTTAGCTCCCACAAATACGTGAGAACATGTGGTATTTCTCTTTCTGTGCCTGACTCGTTTCACTTCATATAATTCTCTCTAGGTCCATCCATGTTGTTGCAAATGGCAGTATTTCATTCTTTTTTATAGCAGAGTAGAATTCCATTGTGTAGATATATCACAGTTTCCTTATCCACTCATCTGATGATGGACATTTGGTCTGGTTCCAACTCTTATTTATTTGTTTATTTGTTTATTTATTTATTTTTAGCTCCCACAAATAAGTGAGAACATGTGGAATTTCTGTTTCTGTGCCTGACTTGTTTCACTTAATATAATTTTCTCTAAGTCCATCCATGTTGTTGTGAATGGTAGTATTTCATTCTTTTTTATAGCAGAGTAGAATTCCATTGTGTAGATATATCACAGTTTCCTTATCCACTCATCTGATGATGGACATTTGGTCTGGTTCCAACTCTTATTTATTTGTTTATTTGTTTATTTATTTATTTTTAGCTCCCACAAATAAGTGAGAACATGTGGAATTTCTGTTTCTGTGCCTGACTTGTTTCACTTAATATAATTTTCTCTAAGTCCATCCATGTTGTTGTGAATGGTAGTATTTCATTCTTTTTTATAGCAGAGTAGAATTCCATTGTGTAGATATACCACATTTTCTGTATCCACTCATCTGGTGCTTACTGTTACCAAGCAAGGTGTGCCTGATGTGCACAGAAGTCAATGTCATGGCACCAATTTTTGAGAAAAGAAAAAGGCTTTATTTTGTGAGGTCAACCTGCACAGAGATGGGAGGCAAGGTCCTCTCAAATCTGCCTGCTTGATCCAGGGGCTTTGCAGGCTTTAAGGGGCATTAGGCAAACCTGATTGGCTAGCTCCAAGTCAGGCCATCTCTGGTAATGAAACTTCTGGATGCCAGATCTTCTTTATTGAAGGACCTCTTGCTTCTAAAACGGCTCTGATGTTTCAGCTTCTGGCTCGTGAGTTCCAGAGAGGGAAGATTGTTGGTTTCTGTGGTGCTCAAGGTCAAGGTCCTTCTCTCTATGTATGCTCAGCTTACATCCTGCAAGACAAGTTGTAAAACGACTTGAAACAGGGAAAATAAAGCAGTTTCAACTAATTTTAGGTGGTTTCATTAAAAGAATTTATGAGGGTAGTTATGATTTTTCTCACTAAAGATGAAGGAACCTTGAGACTAGATGTTTGGAGTGGTTAGTCACTGACCCCCAAACACACAGCTACTAAGGTATTGAGGTGGA
The DNA here is from genome assembly GCF_000696425.1 of Galeopterus variegatus. Classification (NCBI taxonomy): domain Eukaryota; kingdom Metazoa; phylum Chordata; class Mammalia; order Dermoptera; family Cynocephalidae; genus Galeopterus; species Galeopterus variegatus. Next base: position 4,842 of record NW_007730386.1, read on the forward strand.
ACTCAAATCCATGATACATCAGATGTTTTGTATCCTGGGGCTTGGGAACCCGGCTACTTTTGCTAACTTAGGGGTAAGCTTCCCACAACAGATATAAAGTGTCCCAGGAAGAGTTTGGGGTGATGTCAATTATAGGGCCTGGACCCTTTCTAGAAGAGACAAGAGATTTCCTTCAGTAGAAAGAACCCCAGAGATGCCTATGACTGCAGAGGCCAGCCTGGTAGGACGCTGGTGAGCAGAACTGGTACTGAGCACACATGGCTGGGTAGTCGCTGTGACCTCTGGTAGAGTAGAAATTTCCATAGTGTATCATGTACAATCTTGTAGAATCCAGAGATCATATATAGAGAGACATCATGTAGAAACCAGGCCTTTTTGATGTTAAATTTAAAAATTTTTTTCTTTTTTTTTTTGTCTTTTTTCGTGTCCGGCAACGGATCGCAACCCTCAGTGTCGCGCCCGTACTGGACCAGGACCGGCAACGGAATCGCAACCCTCAGCGCTGCACCCGCACCTCGCTCAGCCAGTGAGCAGGAACCGGTCTGTATGTGGGATCCGAACCCTTGGCGGGAGCGCCGCCGCGCTCCCAAGCGGCGCACTGTAGCAGTGCGCCACCGGGCTGGCCCTTAAATTTAAATTTAAAATATCAATTAATAAAAACACAAGTTCTTTAGATAAGTTGGTGAGATATCCCTAAAGTGTTAAAATGCATGTAAAATAGTGAAAGACACTAACAAGGGCACATTTACAGAATGATGAAAATTTGGTATTTAAAATAGAAAAATAGGGCCGGCCCGGTGGCGCACTGGATAGTGCGCCGCTTGGGAAGCGTGGTGGCG
>NW_007730386.1:6680-8424 GCF_000696425.1 Galeopterus variegatus
AAAAAAAAAAAAAAAAAAAAAAAAAAAAAAAAAAAATAGAAAAATAATTTAGAAGTGCCCATAGGCATATTTGTTTTAAAATGATTAAAACACCAAATAGATTTCAAAAAAGGATAGATAATGGAAAGGATTCAGAGAAGGATTAGACATTAGATAACTTGATCATCACATTTGCAACTTCAGGTGAAAAATGAAAGGTATGGGAATAACTCCCCATGTGGCATAATTGGCTGGATCTGAGACATTACTGTCCCTTTTCACGGGGACATGTGCTCTCCAGCTTGCCACAAGCCCCAGTGCTCCTTATTGCATTGCCAGGCCCATGTCTTAGGAGCCCTGGGCACGAGGCACCTGGGTGGGCCTGTCTATTAATCATCATGACCAGGCATAGCAAATGCTAAGGGTGGGGACAAAAATGCCTTCTTCTGAGGATTCTACAGAGTGAGGGAGAAACGAGGACTCCCACGAATTATGCTCGAGTCTGGCAGATTCTCACGATGACTGTGCAGGGAGAAGGTGGTGGGTGGGCATTGGGGGTTGTGGGAGGAAGCGGGTTTCATGAAGTATAAAGCTGTTTGGAAGGGAACGATGANCCTCCTTTTAGGGGAAAATGAGAAAGACCCAGTTTTAGGGGTGGGTGGGGAGAAGGCGCATTGCTCTTTGGATGTTCTGTTTCTAAACCTTTCTTGGGGGCCAGATGGTGTTGGTGCAACTAAAGGCAGCTCAGAGCAAACATATCTTCTCTGTTTCTAACCTATTTTACCTTTGTATTATCAGACACATTCTCTACAGCTCCCTGAAAACAGTACAAGATTCAAATATTGTGTCATCAATATCCTCTACTTTTACTTTCTATTTCCATCCTATTAGGGCAAAAGTCTCTGGCACTTGCACCTTTTAAATTCATCTATTAATCTTTTCATAAACAGGGATTGTCTGAGGTAAGTGCAGATGGAAAGATGGTTGTCTACTTTTTGGGGAGCGTGCAGGGCTGGCTGGCTGAAGGAACAAGGAAAGAGCAAACACTTCGTATAACTTCGTATAATGTATGCTATACGAAGTTATTACGTCAGTTTTATCTGTAAAATGGACATAATAATATTATCTATTTTCAGGGTTGTCTAGAAGACTTAGTAGATGGTGAATATATATATATATATATATATATTTTTTTTAATTTTATTTTGTTGATATACAATGTGGTTGATTATTGTGCCCCATTACCGAAACCTCCCTCCCTCCTCCCTCTCCCCCTCCCACAGAACAATGTCCTTTCTGTATGCTTGTCATGTCAACTTCAAGGAATTGTAATTGTTGTGTCTTCTTCTCCCCCCCGGTATTTTTTTGTGTGTGTGTGTGAATTTATTTATTTATTTTTAGCTCCCACCAATAAGTGAGAACATGTGGTATTTCTCTTTCTGTGCCTGACTTGTTTCACTTAATATAATTCTCTCTAGGTCCATCCATGTCGTTGCAAATGGCAGTATTTCATTCTTTTTTATAGCTGAGTAGTATTCCATTGTGTAGATATACCACATTTTCCGTATCCACTCATCCGATGATGGATATTTGGGCTGGTTCCAACTCTTGGCTATTGTAAAGAGTGCTGCGATGAAAGTTGGCAACAGGTATACCTTCGAATTGATGATTTCCATTCCTCTGGGTATATTCCCAGCAGGTGGATACCTGGTTCATATGGTAGATCTATCTGCGATTGTTTGAGGAACCTCCATACCATTTTCCA
>NW_007730386.1:9035-21800 GCF_000696425.1 Galeopterus variegatus
TCCCACTCCCCACTACCTCATATCTGTTCCCTTGTCTTAACAAGTTCAAGGAATTGTTGTCATTGTTATGTCTTCTCGCCACACCACCCTTTATTTGTTTGTATATTTATTTATTTTTAGCTCCCACCAATAAGTGAGAACATGTGGTATTTCTCTTTCTGTGCCTGACTTGTTTCACTTAATATAATTTTCTCTAAGTCCATCCATGTTGTTGTGAATGGGAGTATTTCATTCTTTTTTATAGCAGAGTAGAATTCCATTGTGTAGATATATCACAGTTTCCTTATCCACTCATCTGATGATGGACATTTGGTCTGGTTCCAACTCTTATTTATTTGTTTATTTGTTTATTTATTTATTTTTAGCTCCCACAAATAAGTGAGAACATGTGGAATTTCTGTTTCTGTGCCTGACTTGTTTCACTTAATATAATTTTCTCTAAGTCCATCCATGTTGTTGTGAATGGTAGTATTTCATTCTTTTTTATAGCAGAGTAGAATTCCATTGTGTAGATATATCACAGTTTCCTTATCCACTCATCTGATGATGGACATTTGGTCTGGTTCCAACTCTTATTTATTTGTTTATTTGTTTATTTATTTATTTTTAGCTCCCACAAATAAGTGAGAACATGTGGAATTTCTGTTTCTGTGCCTGACTTGTTTCACTTAATATAATTTTCTCTAAGTCCATCCATGTTGTTGTGAATGGGAGTATTTCATTCTTTTTTATAGCAGAGTAGAATTCCATTGTGTAGATATACCACATTTTCTGTATCCACTCATCTGGTGCTTACTGTTACCAAGCAAGGTGTGCCTTATGTGCACAGAAGTCAATGTCATGGCACCAATTTTTGAGAAAAGAAAAAGGCTTTATTTTGTGAGGTCAACCTGCACAGAGATGGGAGGCAAGGCCCTCTCAAATCTGCCTGCTTGATGCAGGGGCTGTGCAGGCTTTAAGGGGCATTAGGCAAACCTGATTGGCTAGCTCCAAGTCAGGCCGTCTCTGGTGATGAAACTTCTGGATGCCAGATCTTCTTTACTGAAGGACCTCTTGCTTCTAAAATGGCTCTGATGTTTTAGCTTCTGGCTCGTGAGTTCCAGAGAGGGAAGATTGTTGGTTTCTGTGGTGCTCAAGGTCAAGGTCACCTGAAGGGCAAGGTCCTTCTCTCTATGTATGCTCAGCTTACATCCTGCAAGACAAGTTGTAAAACGACTTGAGACAGGGAAAATAAAGCAGTTTCAACTAATTTTAGGTGGTTTCATTACAAGAATTTATGAGGGTAGTTATGATTTTTCTCACTAAAGATTTAGGAACCTTGAGACTAGATGTTTGGAGTGGTAGTCACTGACCCCAAAACACACAGCTACTAAGGTATTGAAGTGGAACTCAAATCCATGATACATCGGATGTTTTGTATCCTGGGGATTGGGAACCCGGCTACTTTTGCTAATTTAGGGGTAAGCTTCCCACAACAGATATAAAGTGTCCCAGGAAGAGTTTGGGGTGATGTCAATTATAGGGCCTGGACCCTTTCTAGAAGAGACAAGAGATTTCCTTCAGTAGAAAGAACCCCAGAGATGCCTATGACTGCAGAGGCCAGCCTGGGAGGACGCTGGTGAGCAGAACTGGTACTGGGCACACATGGCTGGGTAGTCGCTGTGACCTCTGGCAGAGTAGAAATTTCCATAGTGTGTATCATGTATAATCTTGTAGAATCCAGAGATCATATATAGAGAGACATCACGTAGAAACCAGGCCTTTTTGATGTTAAATTTAAATTTAAAATATCAATTAATAAAAAAATAAGTTCTTTAGACAAGTTGGTGAGATATCCCTAAAGTGTTAAAATGCACGTAAAATAGTGAAAGACACTAACAAGGGCACATTTACATCAAGAATGATGCAAATTTGGTATTTAAAATATAAAAATAATTTAGAAGTGCCCATAGACATATTTGTTTTAAAATGATTAAAGTACCAAATAGATTTCAAAAAAGGATAGATAATGGAAAGGATTCAGAGAAGGATTAAACATTAGATAACTTGATCATCACATTTGCAACTTCAGGTGAAAAATGAAAGGTATGGGAATAACTCCCCATGTGGCACGATTGGCTGGATCTGAGACATGACTGTCCCTTTTCACAGGGACATGTGCTCTCCAGCTTGCCACAAGCCCCAGTGCTCCTTACTGCATTGCCAGTCCCATGTCTTAGGAGCCCTGGGCACGAGGCACCTGGGTGGGCCTGTCTATTAATCATCATGACCAGGTATAGCAAATGCTGAGGGTGGGGACAAAAATGCCTTCTTCTGAGGAATCTACAGAGTGAGGAAGAAATGAGGACTCCCACGAATTACGCTCGAGTCTGGCAGTTTCGCACGATGACTGTGCAGGGAGAAGGTGGTGGGTGGGCATGGGGGTTGTGGGAGGAAGCGGGTTTCATGAAGTATAAAGCTGTTTGGAAGGGAACGATGAAGTGGGTTACAGCCAGGAAATAAACACATATAAATATTTGAAACAGAGTTCTAAAGCAGTGAGTAGGATGGGGAGAGGACAATAAATAAAGATAAAAAAAGATAAAGATGCTCTTGAAATGTTTGCAGATCCAGCCAGCCTTATTGGGACCATTCCACTGAGTGAGAACAGGAAATAAGTGATGCACGAGGCTGAGAACGATGTGCATTGAATTTAAATTTTCCCTTGGGTATTTATGAGAAAGCTAAAACATGCTCCCTGAATTTAGGCTGGAAGCTCCTCCAAGTATCACCTCTTTTGCCTTTTGTGAGTCACAGCAGAAAGCTGGAGGGGGGAAGATGGGGGTGGGATTGGCAGGGCAGCAAACCTACTGCAGGCATCATATCCCAGCATGCCAGGTGCTGCTGGAGGGAACCGTAGCTCCCTGGAGGCACTGGCTCCCGTGGGACAACGTGCTCCGCAGCTGGTACAGCTGAGTGATTAACCCAGTACGACCTCGAATCCCGCCCCTACGTCTCAAAGAAAGTGAAAGTCCCTCTGAAGCCAGGAAACTTTCCCAAGAGCCCAACCTGGATCAAGCAAGCCTCTCTTGAGAGGGCAGTCCCCAGGGAGAGAGCATTTTCCTGTGGGATGCTGGGCCTTTCAGGAATCCAAGTATTGCTCCAAAGAGAACAGGGAGTGGAGTCATAAATCTAATCAATTGGGAACTGGAGAAATCATTTTGAGAAAAGCATGTGCCAGTCACAACCACTTAATTAGAGGAAGAAACTGCTCAGATGGCCTTACGAAATGCAGAAGGGATGCAAATGAATTGCTTACTAAATGCAGAAGGGATGCAGATGAATGCGGAAGAGGAAGGTTAAAGGCAATTTGGGTAAAAATGGCTTCCAACTATCTACAAGAAGACAGAAAAAAAGCCTCTCAATTCTCTGAAATCATACAGAACTAAAACTATCCTGAGTCCTGCTATTCTGAAACCTTTGTTGAGAGAATGACAGAAAGGAAATTTGTTAATTCATTTATTTACCCATTTGCTTCTTTGAACTTTGTCCCTCCTGGGGTCACCCTGCTTTCCCCCTCTTACCAATTTGAACGTCTTGCAGATCTTATCTTCTGAATATCTCTAAATGTGAGCACTTCCTCTTCTGCTCATCGTAGTTAGCATACTTCTCTGCTCATCGATACTTCACAACCCAGCTATTGCCCTCTTTTCAAAATGAAAGTTTGTCCCTTGAAATCCCTCAAGAACTTCTAATGACTCTTTAGATAAAAATAAAATAAAATAAAACTTCTTCACATTTCCTACAACCTTGCTACTTAAATTGTGGGCCCTGTACCAGCAACGTGAGCATCTCCTGGGAGCATGTTAGCAATGGAGCATCAGTGCCCACATTTTTGCAAGATGTTCAGGCAATTCACAGGTACATTAAAGTTTGAGAAGTACTGGGCCGACCCGGTGGCGAACTTGGGAGAGTGCGGCGCTGGGAGTGCAGCGACGCTCCCGCCGCGGGTTCGGATCCTATATAGGGATGGCCGGTGCGCTCACTGGCTGAGCGCGGTGCAGGTGACACCAAGCCAAGGGTTGCGATTCCCTTACCAGTCACGAAGCAAAACAAACAAACACACAAGCAAATAAAAAGTACTGACTGCAAGGCCTCGTGCTCTTTGGCTGCTACTTTCCTATCTGGCAAACCTGCCTAACATTTGTGGGTCCTTGGGCAACAGGAGAAATGGAGACCCATCCCTATGCCTTAATATTTTAAAATAATGAATCAATCTAGCTGTTAAATAAAAATATGTTCTATCCTTCTATCTTGACAAATATACCCTTATGATGATCTGGAAAGCCAGGTTTCCTTTAGAATTCCTGGACCCCATGTAGTTCCACAACATAACATACGAAAGAAGCCTCAAGCATGAATGAACACTCCACTCACCCATCCAACATCTGCCCACAGTCCCTCACATTTTAGTCCTAGGGGTACCCACCGAACAGCACAGTCAACACTTGGGAGGACTGAGCCAGGAAAGAGGTCACTCGGGCCTTGGCAGCAGGGTGGGGATTCTTTGAAGAAGGAATTCTGTGCATCCTGTACCTGAAGAATGGCCTAGGGAGAGTGGAGCACAGGTTCTGGGAGGGCATTTCTTGACCCATAGAGAAGGATCCGGCTGGGAAAAAGCCAGAGTGGGTCCTTCTCAAGTCTGGGGCCTCTCTTACCTAGGTTGAAGGTCAATACTATTCTCTAAGCTTCTCTAGAGCTGTGGCCTTCATCACTTGGTGACAGAGGCATCCCGTTCTTTTTTCAGCCCCTCATTCTCTCTCACTTTCTTTGTCTCAATCTAGGACCTTTGTATCTGTGGAGCCCTCAACCCAGATAAATGTTTACTCTTCAAATTGTGTGCTTAATGTCGTACATTCTTGAGATATCAGCTCACATGATTTTTTTTTTTTGTCTTTTTCCGTGTTCGGCAACGGATCCCAACCCTCAGTGTTGCCCCCGTACCGGACCGGGGACCGGCAACGGGATTGCAACCCTTGGTGTTGCTCCCATGCCTCACTCAGCCAGTGAGCGGGAACCGGTCTATATGTGGGATCCGTACCCTTGGGCGGGAGCGCCGCCGCGCTTCCCAAGCAGCGCACTATCCAGTGCGCCACTGGGCCGGCCCCAGCTCACATGATTTTTTCCAAAAGGAAGGCTTTTCAAGCTCCCTGATGAAGCCAAGTTCCCTGATTTTGGATTTGCATGATAACCTGTGTGGCACTTTTCGCTTGTTGCATGCATTTCTTGTTTATTTATTTATGTAATGCCCATTTTCCCTGCAAGAACATAAGCTCCATTAGGGTAGGAGTCATGACTAGCTTTGCTCTGGCATCAAGGGCAGTGCTTTAAGACACAACATGTATTAACACGTATTTGTGGAATGATTGCATGACAGTGAGAACAACTGAACAGAACACACAAGGTTGCAGTAGTTAAGCGGAAAAATTTTCTTCTATACTTCATATGGGCAAGGTCCAATGGGTCACATAAGGCTGTGCAGAGTTGTCTAGAATGCCTTAGGTGATCTTTTGACAATCTGCAAGATAGATGTAGGGTCTTGCTCTGTGTATTTCAGAAAAGATCATTTGCTCGTTTAAAGAAAGCCCTGTTTTCTGAAATTTCCCATTATTCCACTGTTCTGCTTTGGAAAATGTGTTACCTGCACTTCTATTAGATCCAGGTGTAGAGAAACACGATTCACTGTATTCTCATTTCTTTCAAATAGATGAGATTTGAATAATTCACATTTTTTTCTAAAACAAAACAAAACATGTTTTTAGAGCAGTTGTACATTTGCAGCAAAATTGAGAGGATGGTATGTAGATTTCCCATAAACCTTATCCCCAACACCTGCATGGCCTCCCCCATTATGAACATCTCTTACCAGAGTGGCAGACAAAACTATCGTTGTCACCCAAAGTCCATAGTTTACATTTGGGTTCACTCCTGGTTTTGTACATTCTATGGGTTGGGACGATGTCTAATGATATGTATCTGCCATTATAATGTCATACAGAGTATTTTTACTGCCCTAAAAATCCTCTGTGATCCTCCCGTTCATCCTCCCCTCAACCAACCCTGGTAACCATTGATCTTTCTACTGTCTCCACAGTTTTTCCTTCCCCAGTACATAGCCCTTTCGGATTGGTTTCTTCCGCTTAGTATGCATTTGAGATTCTTCCATGTCTTTTTATCACTTTACAGCTCATTTCTTTTTAGCACTAAGTAATTTCTCATTTGTCTAGATATATCACAGGGGAATGGATAACCATTCCTCTACCGAAGGACATCTTGGTTGCTTCTAAGTTTTGACCATTAATGAATAAATTGCTGGTAATAAATTTGTGTGCAGGTTTTTGTGTGAACACAATTTTCGACTTCTTTGGGAAAATACCAAGGAGCATGATTTCAGGATCATATGGTAAGAGTATGTTTAATTTTGTAAGAAACCACCAAACTGTCTTCCAAAAGGACTGTGCGATTTTGCACTCCCACCAGCAGTGAACGAGAGTTCCTGTTGCTCCACATCCTCACCAGCATTTGGTGTTGTCAGTGTTCCAGATTTTGTTCATTATCATAGGTGTGTAGTGGCATCTCATTGTTGATTTAATTTGAATTTCCCTGATGACACATGAGGTGGAGCATCGTTTTATATACTTATTTACCATCGGTATACATTTTTTGGTGAGGTGTCTGTCAAGGTTTTTGGCCCATTTTTTAATTAGGTTGTTTGTGTTTTCTTATTGTTGAGTTTTGAGAGTTCTTTGTGTATTTTGGATAATAATCCTCTATCAAATCTGTCTTTTGCAAATTTTGTATCCCAGTCAGTGGCTTGTCTTCTCATTCTTTTGACATTGTCTTTCACAGAGCAGAATATTTTAATTTTAATGAAGTCCATATTATCAACTATTTCTTTCAGGTATTGTGTTTTTGGTGTATATAAATAGTCATTGGCACACCCAAGATCATTTAGGATTTTTTCCTGTTATCCTCCAGGAGTTTTATAGTTTTGCATTTTACATTTAGTTCTAGGATCCATTTTGAGGTAATTATTGTGAAAGGGGTAGGTCTGAGTCTAGATTCTTTTTTTTTTTTTTTGCATGTGAATGTCCAGTTGTTTTAGCACCATTTGTTTAAAATGCTATCTTTTCTCCGTTGTGTAGTCTTTGCTCCTTTGTCAAAGATCAGTTGACTGTATTTGTGTGGTCTATTTCTGGGCTCCCTATTCTGCTCCACTGATCTATTTGTCTATTTTTTCATTAATACCACATTGTCTTGATTATCGTGGTTTTATAGTAACCTTAAAATCGGGTAGTGTCAGTCCTCTGACTTTGTTCTTCCCCTTCAATATTGTGTTGGCTATTTGGAAACTTTGGCCTTGTCACATAAACTTTAGAATCAGTTTGTTGATATCCATAAAAAAACTTGCTGGGAATTTTGATTTGGATTGCATTGAATCTATAGATCAAGTTGGAAACAACTGACATCTTAACAATATTGAATCTTCCTATCCATGAACATGGAATATCTCTCCATTTCTTTGGTTCTTTGATTTCCCTCATCAGAGTTTTATAGCTTTCCTTATATCGATCTTCTGGGTATTTTGTTAGATTTATACTTAAGTATTTCATTTTTGGGGGTGGTAATGTCAATGACATGGGTTTTTAATGTCAATTTCCACTTATTGATTGCTGGTATATAGAAAAGCAATTTACTTTTGAGTATTGAATATTAACCTTGTAATCTGCAGCCTCATTATAATTGCTTATTAGTTTCAGAAGTTTTTTTTTTTTGGTCAGAATATCTATGTAGGTGATCATGTCATCTACAAATAAAGAGTTTTATTTCTTTCTTTCCAATCCGTATACCTTTTCTTTCCTTGTCTTGTCTTACTGCATTAGTTAGGAATTAGGACTTCCAGTACAATGTTGAAAAGGAATGATAAGAGGGGACATTCTTCCCTTTTTCTTGATCTTAGTGGGAGATCCTTTAGTTTCTAGTTTCTCACCATTAAGTATGAAGTTAGCTGTTTGAATCATAATTGATTATACATATTTTTTTGGATTTGATGTTGACATCTGTTGATCTAGCTGTAGGTTTTTAATAGACATTCTTTATCAACTTGAGGACGTTTCCCTCTATTTCTAGTTTACTAAGAGTTTTCATCATGAATGGGTGTTAGATTTTGTCAAATATTTTTTTCTGTATCTATTAATGTGAATATGTGATTTTTCTTTTTTAGCCTGTCAATGTTATGAACTATATTAATTTTGATTGTTGAACCTGTCTTTCATACCTGATAAATACCACTTTGTAGTGATGTGTTATTCTTTTTATATATTGTTGGATTCTATTTGCTAATATTTTGTTGAGGATATATGCATCTGTGTTCATGAGAAATATTCATCTGCAATTGTTTTTTTTCCCCCCCTCGATGTTTTTGTCTGCTTTTGGTATTAGGATAATGCTGGCCTCATAGAATGAGTTAGGAAGTATTCCCCCTACTATCTTCTGAAAGAGACTGCAGAGAATTGGTATAATTTCTTCCTTAAATGTTGGATAGAACTCACCAGTGAAACTATCCGGGCCTGGTGCTTTTTGTTTCAAAAAACTTATTACTGATTCAATTTCTTTTGTAAATATAGGCCTATTGAGATTGTCTATTTCTTCTTGTATGAGTTTTGGCAAAATGTGTTTTTCAAAGAATTGGTCCATTTCATCTAGGTTACCAAATTTGTTAGCATAGAGTTGTTCATAGCATTTCTTTATTATCCTTTTAGGGTTCATGAGATCTGTAGTAATGTTTCCTCTTTCATTTCTGATATTAGTAATTTATGTCCTCTCTCTTTTTTTTCTTAGCTAGCTTGGCTAGAGGCTTATTGATTTTATTGATCTTTTCAAAAGAACTATCTTTTGGTTTCATTTATTTTCTGTGTTGATTTCCTGTTTTCAATTACATTAGTTTCTGCTTTAATTCTTATTTTATATTTTCTTCTGTTTACTTTGAATTTAATTTTCTCTAATTTTTCTAGTTTGCTAAGATGGAAACTTAGATTATTGATTATAGATTTTTCTTATTTTCTAATATATACATTCAATGTTATAAATTTCCCTCCAAACACTGCTTTCAGTGCTTCTCACAAATTTTATAAGTTGTGTTTTTATTTAAATTTAGTTAAAATATGTTTTATTTCTCTTGAATTTTATTATTTGTCCCATGTGTTATTTAGAAGTGTGCTGTTTATTCTCCATGCATTTTGGAATTTTTCAGTTATCTTTCTGTTATTAATTTCTAGTTTAATTCCGTTGTGGCCTGAGAGCAGACCCGAGAGTAGAATTTCTATTACTTTAAATTTGTTATGGTATGTTATGGTGTATTATCCTTGAAAAAGATGTCATTGTTTCATTCTTTTCACTTATATATAAGCATATGTGTGTGTGTGTGTATATATATATATTATTTATTTATTTATTGGTGGTGAAAACATTTAAAATTTATTCTCTTGGCAATTTTCAGGTCTACAATACATTATGATTGAGTATAGTCACCATATTGTAAAATAGATCTTTAGAACTTATTTCTCCTTTCTAACTGAAACTTGGTATTCTTTGAACATTTCTCCACTCTCACCCTACCCTCAGCCCCTAATAATCACCATTCTGTTTTGTTTCTTTGTGTTTGACTTTTTTATTTTTTATTTATTTTTATTTTAGTTTATCAATATACAATATAGTTGATTTTCATGTCCCTTTACCAATTCCTCCTTTTCCTCCCTCCCTCTCCCGCTTCCCCCCATCAACATCATACCTGTTCACTTGTCTTAACAAAATCAAGGAATTGTTGTGATTGTTGTGTCTTCTTTCCCCCTCCCCATTTGTCTGTATACTTACTATTTATTTTTATTAGCTCCCACAAATAAGTGAGAGCATGTGGTATTTCTCTTTATATATATATTTCTTAGGAGGTGTGTGTGTGTGTGTGTGTGTTTGTGTATGTGTGTGTGTATTTATATAGATAAATGTTGACCTAAGGAAAATTGAGGCCAAACATATAAAGTATAGGATTTATTAAGCCATTATGACAATTGCAACTGGGAACATGCATATACTTGTTTGCCCTGAAAAATGCTTTCTGAAGAGGGCCATCAGAGGAAGAGATAAAATGGAAAGAGAGAGGACATCCCCACTTACTTATATCAGGGATTTTGTTGGTTGTATGTAACACATAGATTTGGGATTGTTACTAAGTTACATAGTACATGCAAGGATCTAGGTTTATGGTTATAAGAAGCATTATAGGTTATCTTGTGCCTTTCTGGTGCCATCCTGTCTGCTTCTAAGAAAAAATGGTCTCATGATAATGTTTTCCAGGACAGGTAGATGTGACTACTGACTTATCCCAATTCTTCCAAGGCACTACAATTTAGCTGACTTGGTCAGAGCAGATTTTTTTTGTTATCTATCTACTTATCTATTTACTCATCTATCTATATACACACAACATACACACACACAAAATTAAATACATTGTTGCTATTATTATTTGGGACACACTGTTATTTGTAAGATTTATTAAGAATAAGGAAAATGAAAGTTTTAATTTTACATTCAAGTATTTCTTCTTTGATATTCTTCCTCTTTATGTAGATCCAAGTTTCTGACCTATATTTTCCTTTTCTCTAAAAAATTTTCTTAACATTTTTGCAAGGAAGGTCTACTGGCAACAAATTTCCTTATACTTTGTTTGTCTGAGAAAGTCTATTTCTCCTTCACTTTTTAGGTATTATTTCTTGACGTACAGAATTCTAGGTTGGTGGTTTTTCTATCTTAACACTTTAAATATGTCATTCTACTTTCTTCTTGCTTGCATGGTTTCTGAGGACAAGTCCAATATAATTCTTATTTTTATTCTTCTATAGGTAAGGTATTTTTTTTTACCTTTCACTTTTTTCAGGGTGTGTTTTCATCTTTGATTTTCTATATTTTGAAAATGATATGCATAGATGTGCTGTTTTTGGCATTTTTCTGCTTGGTGTTCTCTTAGGTTTTTGGATTTGTGGTTTGGTGTCTGAGATTAATTTGGGAAAAACCTCAGTAATGACTGTTTCAAATATTTCTTTTCTTTTTTTCTCTCTTTCCTCTTCTTTTGGAATTCTCATTACATATATGTTATATATTTAGTAGTTTCCCCACAGTCCTTGGATATTCTGCCTTTTCCTTGTTAGGATGGAGTGGCAACTTTCAAATTTCTTACATGTGGAACCAGAAATCAGAAGTTCCACTTCTTTTTTTCAAACTAGCGTACCATGCCATGTGTATCAGCTTTTGCTGTATAGCAAACCAACCCAAAATTTATTGGCTTAAAATATCAAACATTTTATTTAATCCATAATTCTGTAGGTTAGCTGGGATGTTCTGGCAGATTGGGCCAGCTGATCTGGTCTCTGCTGGGCTCTGTCATGCATCTGTGGTCAGCTGATGGGTCATCTGGCAGCTGATTGATCTAGGATGAACTCATTCCCATGTCTGACAGTTTGGTAGCTATTGGCTGGGGTAGGTGGGTTTTTCTTCATGTGATTCTTCACTGTCATAAGGTTAGCTAGGGCTTTTTTACATGGTGGTCTCAAGGTTTCAAGAAAAACTAGAGAAGACAAGTCTCAATGCACACTTCTCAGTTTTCAGTTTGATTGCTCTTCAGAAAGATGACATTTTTCTCTTTGGCTTTGTCACCAAGAGACATTTTTAACAAATAATAATATGTAGAACTCACTCTGGCCTCAGCAGTGAATGTTGATGCTTGTGTGCCTGGTAGTGTCTGAGACTGGTTTTGTGAGGGAACGGGCACCTAGTTGTAGTCCAAGCTAGAAAAGTTTAAGGAAAAAAGTGGCACCACTTAAATTTATTCCAAATGGGCAGCAGGAAAACGATGAGGGCATCTGTGGTTCACATTCTATTCTCCAGGAAACCTGTTATAGACTATTTTTTGCTGGAAGATAGGACAATCTGCTCTGTCAGATGGAAGCCACCATGATTCATGTCTGAAAGCTGTGAAACTTTGGAAATCTCATATTTGACTGTGCTGCCAGTGCAAAATGCATTCAGGAGAAATAATGTATCCTGTCTCTTAAAATTCACCTGCTTCATCTTATGTTACATATAACACGACGAAGGAGTATCAGCATAGGGCACCACTCCAGACCCAGACAGACTGAGATTGAGTCCAAATTTCATCACTAATTTGCAGCATCACTTTAATGAAGTTAGTTAAATAATCTATGCTATACCTCATGTTCCTCATACACAGGACTTATTGATAATAACACCCATCTCATTCCTTATTTTGAGGGTAAAAAGTGTACACATGTCTAAAACACATATTAGTTTGGCCCATGTTAGGCACCCAATAAATATTAGCTCTTTTAGTTTGCCAGTGAAACAGAGGAGAAAGAAGGATCTCCATAATGAAACTACTTGATCACCTGGACCATTTCTATATGGCACTTATTAGTTCTCCTGTACTCAAACTGGATACTTGACTTAGTATTCTTTTTCCTTTTATATAAGAGAAGCTACGATGAGCTAGCCCACACCTGGCCATACTTAGGAGAGCTAATAGTTAATAATGTTCTTATAGGATAGAAGGGGAGATAAAAACTGAATCTACCATGTGTATGGCATTTTCCCCCACCATATATTTTAATTTTTAACACTTCTCAAATGATCATCAAAAGTGATTATGATATT
>NW_007730386.1:22476-39516 GCF_000696425.1 Galeopterus variegatus
CCCACCATATATTTTAATTTTTAACACTTCTCAAATGATCATCAAAAGTGATTATGATATTGCAAAAAAGTTCTTTGAATCAGGAGTCAAAAGACCTCTTTCTAGATCTGATTTTGCTGCAGATTAGTGGGGGGTTGTTTTGGAAAATATTCTTGACATCCCTAAGTTTCTTTTTTAAATCAAGATGATAAAACCTCATAGAATGGTAAAATCTATACAAAACAGGTGATGTGCATTGAGAAGTACAGGAGCGAGCTGATAAGCGGGTGGTAGCAGAGGATGGCCTCAATGCTCCGTGGCGAGTGATGTAATCAAGACAGAAGATTCTGAGATATGGTTTATTTTCTCAGTTTCTCTAAGAAGGCAGAAAGGTGGGGCTGCTAGTGGATTTTTAAAAATTAAAAGAAGTTTTGATGAAATTAAAATATGATTTAGGTGCTCACAGTCTGAAATAATCTGGGACTCTATAGAGGACGAAGTCAAAGAACTCTAGTGAGACAGTTAATTCTATAAAGTATCTGGGACCATTGCAGTGTTCAGAACCTTTGTGATAGCATAATTTTGGCTTGTGACAAGGTCAGTGGTATATAATCATTCACCAGTATTTAACTCAATAAATATTTATGGAGTGTCTACTGTGTTTGGGGCACTCGGTGATAGGATGACAGATGGGGAACACACTCTGGTTTATGATTGCACAAGTGCCCGTAAATGCCATGCACATCCTAAATCTCAGGCATTAGTCATGTTAGGGCAGCAGATGGAGAGTCTTGAACAAGGACAATGACTGCAAGGCAATGGTCTTGACTGGAATTTTAGTGTCCCTTAACTAGAGCTTATGTGTCTGCTATGGTGAATAAAGATGTATGGTATATACAAATGCTTGCCCAGTTATGTATTGGTGCTTGCACATTTGTGAGATTTTGTTTTTGAGTCTGAGAATGGCTAAATGCAGAACTTGCATTTGGTCTGGAGCAAAGTGTTTCTGGAGGTTGTGGATACATGCCAGGAGATCTAGTTAGAGCTAGATACAGACAGTATTTTCTGGATATAGTCTACAGAATGATCATCAGTTCTTAGTGGGAGTAACAGTTTCCAGGTTCCTTAACAGAATATGGACTTTCTAGTTTTCCAAACCAAGCACACATTATATACAGCTGCAGATTGAAATGTAAGAAGATGGATCTTGTCCAGTGTTTATTGCCAGATAAGTCCCATTGTTACTCCTATGCATCTCTTCCAGGACATAGCATGCCTAAAAAGATAGCCATGTTTTCTGCTACAATTATTTTTACTTTTTTTTTTTGTCCTTTTTTTTNCACCACTCCAGACCCAGACAGACTGAGATTGAGTCCAAATTTCATCACTAATTTGCAGCATTACTTTAATGAAGTTAGTTAAGTAATCTATGCCATGCCTCATGTTCCTCATACACAGGACTTATTGATAATAACACCCATCTCATTCCTTATTTTGAGCACAAAATATTGTATTTATTTGCTTATTCTTCCCCTGCCATTAATTTGAATACTTCTTCCCTAACAACTTTGAAGAATATGAGAATTTTCTTTCCTATATATATTCTTCCAATTTCCCAAGGATTCTAGAAGCAGTCCTGAGCATCTCAAGATCTGGGGAGAATTAAAGAAATCATGATACAGACAGCTAAAGTTAGCCAGTCCAGAGGGAAATTATCCTTGTCCCGAAGGTGCCAAGGTTGTTGCCACAGTAATACCACCATGATTTATTCTCCTCTTCCCTTTTAGTTAGAAAACATTCATTTGAAAAGGAGGACAAAACATATGTAGATCAATACAAAAAATCTTTACTCTGAAAAATAAGATATATCCTAATCTTCTCAAATGGCCTTTTCTACTTCTTGTTCAATAAGAAGAAAAATACAAAAATCTTTACTCTGAAAAATAAAATATATCCTAATCTTCTCAAATGTCCTTTTCTACTTCTTGTTCATCCTCTTCATGATCACAGAAAATGAAATTGTTCTTTTACTACCAACAAAGAATTTTTACCTATTATTCCAGAGTTCCTCTGTGTTATGTAATTCTGAAAAATGCTTCTCTGCTGATGTAAAGGTAACACTCAAGGGAATCAACTTGTGAGGAAAAAAGGGAAACTCAGAAAGAAACATGTAAGGAAAAATCATGTCTGCTCTAAAACCTCAATAAAAGACAACAAAAAAGATTTAACTGCAAGACACATGCAGAAATATACAAATAACCATGAGTATAAAAGTAATAAAATAAGAAAACACTTGAAAATGGCACTGCTCCTGAATTAGTAAACTGGCACAGGTAGAGAATCTCAGGCTTCTTTTCCCATCCGGGGACAAGCCATTCCGTTCTTTTAAAGACTATACAAGAGCAGATCTTACTTTTCTCTTACCATTTATAACATCTGAAGACCTTCTTTGAAGCCACAATGATAAAGGAAAATAAAATCTTAAGATCTAGTACAACAGTAAGCTAAAATGAGCATTAGGATGGCATTTAAGAAAGTCAAAAACCCAGACAGTTGGAATGGCAATATTGTAGCCTGGAACTGAAAAGCATGAATGGGAGTTTTATAGAAGAGCTAACATTCACCTTACTTCCATAAAAAAGAAAACAGGTAGTGAAATAAAGAAGTGCTAATTATGATTTCAGGAAACTTTAGACTTTCTCCCACATGGTGAGGGAGTAAAAACAATGAAAGGGACTTCCAGCTTCCACTCCAAATGTAACGAGCTTAGAAGTCATCACTCTCATTCTAACAGGAAAAAAGCTGAACAAACTAAAAGTCAGTAACTCTTCTTAGATCCATCAGAGAACTGAGATAACAGAGCAAACCAAGGCCCCCAAACTAGACAGATAGGCAGAACCAGAGAATCAAAGCTTACCAGGCAGAAACTACCGGTGGAGCCAGGCAGGAATACCTAAAGGGTAACTAAATGATTGCTGAAGGCTATGTGTAGACTACCCAGAGAAATAAAAATTCCTGGAGGCCAAGGTGCCAAGCCTTAGGGGCCTTTGTGTAGTTTTACCTCCAGGGGCCCCACCAGGATGAACTCACTATGAAGATCCAAAAAAAAAATTACCTCGGGGGGGGGGGGGGGGGAACAGAGGGGGTTTTTTTTTTTTTCCTTTTTTTTGAGACTGGCCACACGGCGCTCAGCCAGTGAGCGCTGTGAGTGCACCGGTCATCCCTATATAGGATCCGAACCCTGAGACTGGCCACACAGCGCTCAGCCAGTGAGCGCTGTGAGTGCACCGGTCATCCCTATATAGGATCCGAACCCACGGCGGGAGCGCTGCTGCGCTCCCAGCACCGCACTTTCCTGAGTGTGCCACCGGCTCGGCCCCAATTATTTTTACTTTCAAGGACAAAGCTTATTACACTAAAGGTAGGTTCTCGACCAATGGGCAACCAATCCATAGGCTGACTGTGACCTAGGACATTACCAGGAGTGAAAAGTGAATGGATTAATTAGGAATTATTAAAAGAATGAATCAGTTGAATCTCTAGGTAATTCCAATGTTCAGACAAGATTAAAAGCCACTGCTCTGAAAGGTGAGTCCCTGAAGTTCTTAAAGAACCAAGACCCAAGGAAAATCACCTACTTAGACTCCAGTTGCATCCACTGGGTAGATTCGAGTCTCATCTTGAGGAGTAAGTATCCTGTGAGCTTGAAGACTGGCTTTTCCTTCCTGTTCCAGCTTCTGTCTCTCAAACCAGATCAGGAGTATTAGAGGCAGAGACTCACCAACAACCCATTTGTGTAGTGAAGCAAAGAAATTGTCTTTATAGGCTTGGACATTTAACAAATAGGAGTAGAAATACACATTTGAGTGCATTTCCAAGCCCGTCTATGGTCAGTATAGTCTAAGCTTTGTTTTTATTGCCCAATAACCTGAAAGCCTGAATTCTGCACCTGTAGGTCAAAGCATTTAGAGGCTGTCAAGAGCTCTGATTAAAGAACCTGATCATCTGTATTTAAGTTAAGCCAGTGACTAGTTGTGAAAGCTTGGAAAGTAAGTTAAATGAGGCACATCTTAGTTCCCTAATCTGTAAAATGGGTAAAACATACCTCCATCTTATGGTTAGTTGGGAGGACCAACCACACGTAAAACATTTAGGTGATGCCTGATGTATAGTAAGTTCTTGATAGATGAGATTGTTTATATTATTATTGATCAGACAACTGAGTGATTTAGACCTAACTGGTCATGAGTTTTTAATTAGTTGACATAAAAATTGCACAGTACACAGTTTCTATGGTGCTGATATACTTTGGCATTTTGCTCTTTAAGCCGCTGTTATTTATATATTATGTCTGTACAGTGCAATTAAATTGTTTCCCATTCAATTCTGCATTTTGTTTTTCAATTGGGATAATGGGCAATTGCAGAGCTATTCATGGAAACTTGTGATATAACTCGGTTGTTAAGACAACCAAGTCAACATATCCATCCATTGCTCCAGTAGAAACAGCCCTAACAGAACTGCCAGGAAGCACTTGAACCTCTCCTGTTAGAAAAGTCTGGTTTCTTCCGTTGTCTTTTAATCCTTAGCTCTCAATTCTTTCCAATGATTTTGAATCATCTGGAGACTCACTGGTATTGAATAAGAAGGGGGGAAGTTATGTCAGTTATCTATTGCTGCATAACAAACCATCCCTTAGTATGTCGCATGGCAGCGGCATTCCAAAGGGCAAGAACAGACCCAGCAAGACACGTTGGGCCTCAACTCAGAAGTTGTATGACCTCAAAGCAAGTTAAAAGGTCAATTTGGGGTCAGGTTGTAAGGGAATAGACTCTACCATTTAATGGGAAGAGCTGCAAAGACGTCATGGGCATTTTAACCTACCACAGGAGGGGAAGAGAAGATAGAAAAGTGCAGGAAAGAAACATTTACCGAGTACCAGCTACGCACCACACCAGACACGTTTTGATGATAACAGCAAGCCCTGTCAAGGGCTTGCTGTGTGCCTGTCACATAGTGTGCACTCAATTAAAGTTGTTAACATTTTTATTAAAAAATACGAGTTGACCATCATCGTTGCAAACTTCATTCATTTGCATCACTCAGCAGTTACAATACCAAGGACTCGTACTTGAATCTTATTTTGATTTCTTTTTTTAAGTAGGCAGAAATCAAGAGTGAAAGTGTCTGGTTAATTGCTTCTGGGATTAGTAAGTGTCAACGTCTCACATGTCTCTGTAGTGTTGCATCTTCTTCCTTAAATTTAGGGGTTCTGCATTTCAGTTTTTTAATGTTCTTGGTCAGAGTTGTCACTTTTAGCTCTTGGGTTGATTTTGCATTCCCCTGGTGTACAGTCCCCTTGCTCTCTGGGACATGTTTTGCCTGCAGTTCTTTTCAATCTCCCCCTCTCCAAGGGTAACTCTGAGCCTCTGTTGACATCCCCCTCTCCAAGGGTAACTCTGAACCTCTGTTGACAAGGTATACCTTGTAGTTGATGTAGGACTTTCTGATGCAGAGTGGGATTTTCTGTACACACACTGTATCACCAGCTTCTCCATAAAATAAATGTGACCTTCAGCTTTATGTGAGGCACTTCAATGTTCTCTTCTGCCAAGCTTGTAAACATAAACCTTGTGTTCTATTCTAAGTGCACCTACAATAGTCATCACACAGACTGTGACAGTGGGCTCTCTACATATCAATCATGTCTTGGAGCTATGTTCTCTGTCTGCACGAGGAATCTTAGAGAAATTGCATAGGCACAAAATTTAGTCAGGCTTTCGCCTGAGGAAATAGGTGATTGAAATGAAAGGTTTAGAAGAGAGCTAGATTTGTAATTATAAAATAAATTAAATGTACCACTTAATTCTTTAAAACAGTGCTCCCTTAGGCTGTTGAAGCTGATTCTATCAAGAGCCCATCACTATAGCCTTGAAGTACAAAAAAATGTTGGTGAACAGAACTTCCTATACAGGCTATTCCTGAATCTTAAGAGTTCTTAGATGAAACCAGTGTTTCCTAAATGTGGCAGCACATCAGAATGATCTGAAATTGAAAAAACAAAAGCAAAAATAAAACTGATAACCATGTAATACTTTTGTTTTGATATGTAAATTACATACAGTGAAAATGTGTTAGATCATAAGTGTTTAGTTGATAAGTTCAGGTTATTCTACACAATCACATTACTGCTATCCAAAGTAAAATAAAGAACATATTTTTTAACCCAGAAAGTTACCTTATGCCTCTTTCCATTAATTCTCTTTTCTCCCAGAGATCACAAGTTTCTGATTTCTATCACCATAAATTAGCCTGTTCCTATACAGTGTGTAACTATCTTAGGTCTGGGTTCCTTTGTTCAACATAATGTTGGTAAAATTAAATTTTATTGTTGTGACTAGTTCATTCATTTTTGATTGCTGAATAGCATCCCAGTGCATGAATGTACCACCAGTTTCTTTATCTATTCTCCTGTTGTTGAGCATTTGGATTACTTCCAGTTTGAAGCTCTTTTTCCTGAGGCTTTTACAAATATTCTTGTACAAGTCTTTTTGTGAACATATTCCTTCATTTCTTTTAGGTAAGCATTTAAAGGTATAATTGATGAATCATAGGGTAGATATATGTTGTTTAATTTTATAAGAAGCTGCCAAACAGTGATTGTACCATTTTATACTCCAACCAGAAATGTATGTGTTTGAGTAGTGTTTAAAAATTAGAGACGTCTGTCCTCCTATGCCACTCAGACACACTGTCTAAAATACTCTAAGCATTTGTGGGTAGAATTTTATGGTCTATGCAGGCAAATATTTCATTGGCAATTTAAAAAAAGATCCTGATTCTAATAATAAATATGTATATTTATATGATTGCGTATTTCTCACACTTCAAAGTTCTTTCTGCTTCATTAGTTCATCAACCTTTTTTATTGAAATATAATTCATATACCATAAAATTTACTTTTTTGAAGTGTTCAATACAGTGGTTTTCAGTATATTCCCAAAGTTGTGCAACACTGACCACTATCTAATTGCAGAATATTTTCATCATCCTGAAAGGAAACCCTGTGCCCACGAGCAGTCACTTTCCATTCTTCCCTTTCCACAGCCCATGACAACCACTAATGTATTTTATGTCTTTATGGGTTGGCCAATATTGGAAGTTTTATGTAGGTGGAATTATACAATATGTGACCTTTTGTGCCTTTTTTTTTTCCATTTAGCATAATGTTTTTGGTACAGAATGTATCAGTACTTTATTCCTTTATATGGCTGAATAATATTTCATTATATGAATATCCCAGAGTTTATTTATGCTTTCATCTTTTGATGAATATTTAGGTTGTTTCCACTTTGGGGCTATTATAAATAATGCTGTTATAAACATCTGTGTACAAGTTTTTTTGTGAACATATGTTTTCAACTCTCTTGGGTATATTCTTAAGAATGGAATTGTTGGGCAATGTGGTGACACTAGTAAAGCCATTGCTTTTCAATGCAGGGAATTCAATCTCTTTACTTATCGTAGGTCTTCTCAAATTTTCTATTCCTGGGCCGGCCCGGTGGCGCACTCAGTAGAGTACGGCGCTTGGGAGTGCGGCGGCGCTCCCGCCGAGGGTTCGGATCCCATATAGAGACCGGTCCGCTCACTGGTTGAGCGCGGTGCGGGCGCGACACAGAGGGTTGCGATCCCGTCGCCGGTCGTGGTACGGGCGCGACACTGAGGGTTGCAATCCCGTTACTGGTCACGAAAAAAGACAAAAAGGAAAAAAAAAATTTTCTATTCCTGAGTCACTTTTGGTAGTTTGTATCTTTCCAGAAAATTTTCCATTTTTTCTAGGTTTTCTAGTTTATTGGCATATAATTCTTCTCAGATTTGTAAGGTGAGTGTTAATGTCCTTTCTTGCATTCTTGATTTTAGTAATATGAATTTTCTCACGTTTTTTAGTTAGTGCAACTAAAACTTTACCAATTTTGTTGATTTTCTCAAAGAAGCAACTTTTGGTTTTGTTGATTTTCTGTTATTTTTCTACATTTTGTTTCATTTATTTCTGCTCTAATATTTATTGTTTCTTTTTTTCTGGTTCGTTTGGGTTTAGTTTACTCTTCTTTTTCTAGTTTCTTATGGTGGAAGTTTAGGTTACTGATTTTAGATCTTGCTCTTTTTTCAACATAGGCATTTACAGATATAATTTCCCCCAAAGCACTGCTTTAGCAGCATCCCATAAGTTGTACTTTTTTTTCATTCACCTCAAAGTATTTTCTAATTTACTTTGTGATTTCTTCTTTGACCCATTGGTTATTAAGTAGTGTATTAGTCCATTTTCTGTTGCTTGTAAAAGAATACCTGAAACTGGGTAATTTACAGAGAAATAGAATTTGTTTCAGAGGCAAGAAAGTCCAAAGTCCAGGGAACACATCCAATGAATGCTTTCTTCTGGTGGGGAACTCTCCATGGGACCCCATGGTGACCAGGATATCACATGGTGAATGGCTGAGCAAGAGAGAGCTAACCTCCTTACTTGCTCTCCTTTTAAAGCCATCAGAACCATGCCCAATACCATCCATGAAACCATGCATGGGTTAGTCCACTCATGTGGGCACATTCTGCAGATCTAATCACCTTTCAAACACCTCACCTTTCAGTTACCATAATAGAATTTCACACCCTTTTAACACTATTACAATGGAGGTTGAGTTTCTAATACATGAACCTTTGGGGGACATATTTAAACCATAGCAAATAGTGTTTTTTTTTTTTGTTTGTTTGTTTTTTTGTCTTTTTGTCTTTTTCCGTGTCCAGCAACAGATCGCAACCCTCAGTGTTGCCCCCGTACCGGACCGGGGACCGGCAACGGGACTGCAACCCTCGGCGTTGCGCCTGCGCCTCGCTCAGCCAGTGAGCGGGAACCGGTCTGCATGTGGGATCCGAACCCTCGGGCGGGAGCGCCGCCGCGCTTCCCAAGCGGCACACTATCCAGTGCGCCACCGGGCCGGCCCAAAAATAGTGTGTTTTTTAGTTTTTGTGTATTTGTAAAATTTTCAAATTTCCTTCTGTTATTCATTTCTAATTCCATTTTGTTATGACTGGGAACATATCTTATACATTTTTAGTCCTTTTCTATTTATTGAGACTTATTTTATAACCTAACATATGGTCTATCCTGGAGAATGTTGTATACGCATTTGAGAAGAATGTGTATTCTGCTATTATTGGGCAGAGCGTTATGCCAGGTCTAGTTGTTTTATAATGCTGTGCACATCCTTCATTTCTTGCTGATATTCTGTCTGTATGTTCTATACCTTATTGAAATAAAGTTATTGAAGTCTCCAACTATTATTATTATTGAATCATTTATTTCTCCCTTCTATTCTGTCAATTTTTGCTTCATGTATTTTAGGGATCTGTTGTTAGTTGCATTTATATTTATAATTATTATATCTTCTTGATGGATTAACAATTTTATCATAAGAAAATGTTTTCTTTTGCATCAAGTAACAATTTTTGTCTTTAAGTCTATTTTTTCTTATATTAGTATAGCCACTCTAGATCTTTTGTTGTTGCTACTTGAATGTTTTGCCTTTTTCCATCTGTTTATTTTCAATGTATTTGTGTCTTTGAATCTAAAGTGTGTGTTTTATAGACAGTTTACAGTTGAATCATGTTTTTTCCATTCTGTCAATCTCTACCTTTTGATTATAGTGTTTAATCCACTTATGGCTTATGTTATTATTAATAAGGTAGCATTTATGTAAGTCCTTTTGCTATTTTTTCTATGGGCCTTATATCTTTTTTCTTCATTTGTTTTTCCATTGATGCATTCTTTTGTTTTGAACATGTATTTTTAGCATGCCATTTTAATTTCCATGTTATCTCTTATACTATATTTGTGTGTGTGTGTGTGTGTGTGTTTGCTGTGGGATTAGAATTAACAACTTAATTTGTAGAAATCTAGTTTAAATTAATGTCAAATTAATTTCAATGATTTACAAAAACTTTTTTCTGGTATATCTCTGTTCCCTCCTCTCACCTTTTTGCTATTATTGTTGTTCATATTACACCTTTATAAATTGTATGCCTATTAACACAGATTTATAACTATTTCCTATACAGTTCTCTTTAAAATCAGATAGGAAATAAAAGGTTTACAAACAAAAAATACATG
The DNA here is from genome assembly GCF_000696425.1 of Galeopterus variegatus. Classification (NCBI taxonomy): domain Eukaryota; kingdom Metazoa; phylum Chordata; class Mammalia; order Dermoptera; family Cynocephalidae; genus Galeopterus; species Galeopterus variegatus. The sequence goes on from NW_007730386.1 coordinate 32,621, forward strand.
TGTATTTACCTTTATATTTACCTTTGTAGTTAATTTTATTGGTGCTGTTTATTTCTTCATATGGATTTAAGTTACTGTCTAGTGTTTTTTCATTTCAACCAGAAATACTAACATGAATACTTAAGGTGGGTCTACTGGTGGCAAATTCTCTCAGTTTTTGTTTAGCTAGGAATATCTTAATTTTTCTTTCATATTTGAAAGATAGTTTTGCTGGATATAAAATTTTGGCCCAGAGCCATGAAGCACTTTGACTACATCATGCCTGTGGCCTTCATGGTTTCTGATGAAAGACCAGCAGTTAATATTATTGAGTATATCTTGTGATGAGTTACATCTCTCTTGTTCTTTTCTAGATTCTATCTCTGAGTTTGTGTTTTAACAGTTTGATTATGATATACCTAGGTGCAAATTTCTCTGAGTTTATCCAACTTACAGTTCACTGAACTTCTTTGATGGGTATGTTAATATTTTTAATGAAATTTGGGAAGTTCTCAGCCATCGCTTCTTCAAAGGTTGTTCTGCTCATCTCTCTCCTTCTGGAATTTCCATCATTTGCATATTGCTACAATAGATGGCATCCCACAGATCCCTTAGACTCTATTCATTTTTCTTCATTCTTTTTTCTCTGCTTTTCAGAATGGATAATTTTTTTTTCTTCAGAATGTATTTTATATCTTTATATCATATAGTTCTGGAAATAAAAATAATTGAGAGGTAGAGTCATAAAAAAGATCATGGAGGATGGGTGGAAGGCAGGTGAGAAGAAAGAGCAGCAGCTTGTAATCAAGATGGACTATCATAGAGGGCACAATATGGTTCTAACCCACTGGGAAAAGGCGAGTGTCAGAGTGGAGAGTCAGTTTTCCTAGGCCAGAAAGTTGAATTCTGAATGTGGTTTTAAAAATGTTCTTAATAGGCTGAAATTTTGACAAAGAACACCAGTAAGTTTTATTTTTTCTTTATTGAAAAATAATTGATTATACATATTTGTGGGGTAGGGTTGAATATCAATACCTGTGTACAATGTATGATGATCAAATCAGGGTAGCTAGCATGTTTATCATTGCAAAACATAATCATTCTTTGTGTCCATTAACCAATCTCCTGCTAACCCCCCCCTCCTCCTCCTTTTTCACCCCTAGTGGTTACAGTTCTGTTCTCTCCTTCTGAAATTTCAACACATTATTGTGATCTTTGTCTTCCCTCCCTCCCTCCCTCCCTCCCTCGTGGTGAATGCTCTAAGTTTTTGTTTATCTAGGAATGTCTTAATTTATCTTTCATTTTTGAGGAGAGTTTTACTGGATATACAATTTATGATTGACAGTCTTTTTCTATCATCAGTTTGAAAATGTCATCCCACTCCCTTCTGGCCTTCATAGATTCTTATGAGAAATTAGCTGTTAACCTTAATGTTGATCCCTTGTATGTGCCCTTTTGATCCTTCTAAGACTCCCATTATGCTTATGTTGGTATGTTTGATGGTGTCCCTCAGGTTTCTTAGATTCTCTCCAATCTCCTTTTTTCTTTTCCCTTTGTGCCACCTAGACTGCATAATCTCAATTGCCCCATCTTCAAGTTCACTGATTCTTTCTCTGCCTGCTTCAATTTGCTATGGAATGCTTCTACTGAATTTTTCATTTCAGTTATCATAAATTTTAAGCTTCAGAATTTCTGTTTGGTTCCTTTTTATAATTTCTATATCTTTATTGGTATTTTTTATTTGTTGAAACACTGCTGTCTTGGTTTTCATTATGTCTTTGTCTATGGTTTATCTTAGTTCTTTATATATATTTAATGATAGTTGATTTAATGTCTTTGTCTGGTAAGTCCAATGTCTGTGCTTCCTTGGGGACAGTTTTTGTTGATTTCTCTTGAAATCAACAAAAGGGTGAAAGGGCCATACTTTCTGGTTTCTTGCATGCTTTGTAGTTTTTGGTTGAAAACTCGACAATTTGAATATTGTAATGTGGTAACCACTGATTGGTTTTCTCCTTCTCAAGACTTTGCATTAGCTTAGTGGTCAGCTAATTGTTAAGCACTGATTTACTTAGATGTATGAAACCAGTAAGTCTCCAGACTATGCTGAGAGGCTCTTTGTGCACGTTTGGGACATTTTCAATGCTTCAGCAGATAGTTTACAACTTTGCCTTACCCTTTACTTCTTGCTTGTGTGGGGCCTCAAGATCAGTTAGAGGTGAGAATTTAGGGCCTTCTCAGATCTTTTCTCGTAATGTGAACATTACTATGCACGCACATGGACAGCTAGTTTCGCAAAAACATGTTGGAACTTCAGTTAGAGGTGAGAATTTAGGGCCTTCTCAGATCTTTTCTCATAATGTGAACATTACTATGCACGCACATGGACAGCTAGTTTCGCAAAAACATGTTGGAACTTTACAGAGCCCTATAAACATCTTGCTCTTTAGCTTTTTCTCTTAAGTTTTTGATCAGCATGTTGTTCGTCCCAGCTGTTGTCACTATCTCAGGCAGCTGTGATATTAAGCAATTGCCATTGACTGTTTCCAACATATACTCCAATGTAGAAGGCTGTTTGCATCGAGTGAGCTTTGATTATGGTTAAATAAATGTAAAGAGAGAGAGAGATTTTCCAGGGAACACCAGGAAGATCAAATAATAACAGTCATATGAGAATGGAAATTTGGAGGAAGTTCAACCCTCTTCTGCCCCCTCCAGTGGCTTTTAGAATGCTGGATTTTTGCTATGATTGTGGGTTTTCAACGCTATATGGATATGAGTATGGGACAAGTTAAAACACCACAATGCTTTCTGTTATTACTGAGGTTGAGACATTTTTCTTGAGTAAACACTCTCCAAATTGTTGCAAGATTTTGGTTAATTTTCAGCATTTTGAAAAAGTTTATTTAAAAATTTTTTTGCCAGTGTTCTCACTGATTTTATGGAAAAGAGAATTTTCAGAGATCCTTTCTCCATCATTCTGATGATATCACTCTCAATTTACACACTTTCTTAACTTAACCATAGGAGTACATGGGCTTTGGGATCAGAAGTCCTGTAGAGCAATTCCAGCTTAGTCATTAACCAGCTGGTGACCTTGGGAAAGTTTTTTAACCTCTCAGAATTTTTCTTCTGTGAAATACAGTTCCACTGCAGGATATGTGGGAATATTAAGTGACATATGAGGTTGCAAAGTAAAGTCTAAGAGCTTTGCACATACAAGATATTTCTTTTTTAAAACTATACTTTAAGGTGCATTGATCTTTTCTTCTTCTGGGCCTTAAGAGCATGAGTATCTGATCGCTTCCTTTTAATCTCCATAGCTCCCAATGTTGGGTCTTTTCTTTGTGTCCTCTGTGATGAATAGACTTTATGGTAGCCTCATGATTCCTGCCTCCTAGTATTCAAGTCATTGTTTAATTCCCTATTTTTGAGTATGGATGGGGCCTTTGACTTGCTTCTAATCAATAGAATATGGCAAAGTGATGAAGTGTCACTCCTGTGATGTTACATTATGTAAAACTCTGTCTTGTTTGTAGACTTTTTTTTGAGATTTAGAATTTTATTGTATTTTATTTAGCTTTTCTGAGGTGTAATTGACAAATTAGACTTGCTCTCTTTCTTCTTTGCTGGTTTTGAGGAACCAAGCTTCCATATGGTACAATATGACCTATGGAGAGGGCCACATGGCCAGGAAATGCAGAAGGCCTCTGAGAGGGGAAGGCCGACAGCCTTGTTATATGGCTGCAAGGAAATGAATTCTGCCAGTGACTTGAGTGAGTTTGGGAGCAGATCCATGAGCACTCAGTGACTCTCATAGGAACCGCAAAATCCAGATAGAACAAGAATGAAGATCCTTATTTAGAAAAAAAAATGGTTCCAAATGGTAAGGTTTGTCTAATCCTATTCCTCCAATATGAAGAAGGCACAAGGAAACAGCGAGGAATCTAGGTTGTCTTTCTGCTGTAGAAACAGTAAGAAGACAGACTATTTTGCCTTTCACAGGCAAATCACAAAGCTTCCTATGGCCCCTCCTGCAGCTGGGCAGCAGTTCCTCTGATTCCTAGCATGACTCTGCAGGGTCCGCCAGATTCCTCTGTGGCCTGGCTGTGGGAGTCCTGAGTGGCTCCATCTACCCAACGATTCCCCCAGTGCCAGGGAACATCAAACATGCATCTCCCGGAGGTGTGAGCACCAGCAGGCATCTGCTCACACCTTTCAAAATGGGGCGTGGAGAAAGTCTGCTCATCCACACCGAGGAATACATCAGTACACCTGTCTAGTGGGGACTGGGCCGGTGCCTCCCCAGCTGTCTGGTGCATGACTGCTCCTGGTTTTCACAAACAATGTACCCCCAGGGAGGGCAGCTGTACTCCAGCAGATGACAAACACTCCCTGAAGGAGGCAGTAACAAATGCATTTGAGGAGCCACTATCCCAGCTGCACGAGTCTCAGCATTGCCACCTTGGGCTTTACTGCCTGTATCTCCACACTCAGAGGAGCTGCCACATAAGGACACAGCACCTGGTGAAGGACTGGCTTCATCCCACAGCAGGTGCCATTTAACACTGTCCCCACATTACTCCCTGGATCCCATCACCTAGCAAGTTAGCATGAAAGCCAGTACAATGAGATGTCAGTTTGCCACCTGGCTGGCAGAGTTGTTTGTCTCCAGGCTGTTGCCTGTTGTCAGTGAAGCGAGGGGGGTGCCGTGTGCCAGCCTTGAGCATTCTCAGGGCTTTTTAGCCAGCACAGGGCCTGCCGTGCCTTTGTGATGCCTTAACAGCAAGAATTGGGGGCCACTGTAGGCTTAAGGGACATCCCCAACTCTCCTATTATTATTTCAAAGTCTCTGAATATGATTGAGTTTACTTTTCTGGTGAGAGTATCTATAGCTTTTATTATATTTCTAGTTAACAGTTACCGAGGGTTTCACCCCCCACCCCCGGTACTGTTCTAAGCACTTCCCATGCACTTATGCCATTTAGTTCTTATCATAAACCACTGAGTACATATCACTGTAACATCCATTTTTTAGATAGGAAACTGAGGACTGGAGCTGGCAAGTGACTTGTTTTAGGTTACACATGGAGGAAGTAGAAGAGGTAGGATTCAAATGCAGTTTGTCCCAGAAGAGTGTCTATGACCCAAAAGGTTGAGACATCTTGTTTGAATAAGCCCATTTGAAAAATAACATTACTTCCCTCTTCCTGTAGCTCAAGACAAGGTTCTCCCTTGCAAGGTGGTTGTGTCTATTTCCATTCACTGGTGTGATACACAATGTGACCTTTACGAGTGACTTGCTCTCGGACACATTTCTGCATTTGTTAAGTTTCCTCCCTTCCTTCTTTCCATCCTTTCTTTCTCATTCTTTTCTTGCTTTGTGTTTAGTGCAGTAATTGAAAGTATATAGCTTGATGAAATTTTTCACACATAAACATGCATGCAACCACTACTCAGATCATGGCATAGAACAGAGATCAGCAAACTTCTTCCATCAAAAGCCAGATACTAAATAATTTAGGCCTTGTAGGCCATATGTACCGTCTCTGTTGCAACATTCAACTCTGCCATTGCAGCACAAAAGCATCTACAGAGCATATTTAAGGGAATGGGTGTGGTTTTGTTCTAATAAAACTTTATTTACAAAATCAGGTGGTGGGCCAGATTTGGTTCACAGCCATAGCTTGCTGAATCTTCATATGGAAGACTCTCAGAACCTCAGGATGTTCCCTTATACCTTTTCATAATCAATATTAACCCTCCCCATCTATCTAGAGATAACCACTATTTTGAAATATATNAGGGCTTTTTAGCCAGCACAGGGCCTGCCGTGCCTTTGTGATGCCTTAACAGCAAGAATTGAGGGCCACTGTAGGCTTAAGGGACATTCCCAACTCTCCTATTATTATTTCAAAGTCTCTGAATATGATTGAGTTTACTTTTCTGGTGAGAGCATCTATAGCTTTTATTATATTTCTAGTTAACAGTTACCGAGGGTTTCACCCCCCACCCCCGGTACTGTTCTAAGCACTTCCCATGCACTTATGCCATTTAGTTCTTATCATAAACCACTGAGTACATATCACTGTAACATCCATTTTTTAGATAGGAAACTGAGGACTGGAGCTGGCAAGTGACTTGTTTTAGGTTACACATGGAGGAAGTAGAGCTGGAGCTGGCGAGTGACTTGTTTTAGGTCACACATTGAGGAAGTAGAAGAGGTAGGATTCAAATGCAGTTTGTCCCACAAGAGTGTCTATGATCCAAAAGGTTGAGACATCTTGTTTGAATAAGCCCATTTGAAAAATAACATTACTTCCCTCTTCCTGTAGCTCAAGACAAGGTTTTTCCTTGCAAGGTGGTTGTATCTATTTCCATTCACTGGTGTGATACACAATGTGACCTTTACAGTGACTTGCTCTAGGACACATTTCTGCATTTGTTAAGTTTCCTCCCTTCCTTCTTTCCATCCTTTCTTCCTCATTCTTTTCTTGCTTTGTGTTTAGTGCAGTAATTGAAGTATATAGCTTGATGAAATTTTTCACACATAAACATGCATGCAACCACTACTCAGATCATGGTATAGAACAGAGATCAGCAAACTTCCTCCATCAAAAGCCAGATACTAAATAAATTAGGCCTTGTAGGCCATATGTACCGTCTCTGTTGCAACACTCAACTCTGCCATTGCAGCACAAAAGCATCTACAGAGCATATTTAAGGGAATAGGTGTGGCTTTGTTCTAATAAAACTTTATTTACGAAATCAGGTGGTGGGCCAGATTTGGTTCACAGCCATAGCTTGCTGAATCTTCATATGGAAGACTCTCAGAACCTCAGGATGTTCCCTTATACCCTTTCATAATCAATATTAACCCTCCCCATCTATCTAGAGATAACCACTATTTTGAAATATAT
>NW_007730386.1:40133-62343 GCF_000696425.1 Galeopterus variegatus
AAATATATTACAAAATATTTGTTTTTCCTATTTTTGAACTTTATATAAATAAAATCATACAAAACATTCTTTTGTGTCATGTGTTTTTCACTTGACATCTTGTATGTGAGGTTCATGGATACTTGTTGCTGCATATAGCAGTAGTTCATTTATATTTATTATTGTTGCTGTGTAAGATTCCATTGTATGAGGATAACACAATTCATTTGTCTGTTCTTCTGGGAATGGAAGTTTGAAGTATTTTCAGTTTGGGGCTATAATTTCACTCCAGGGGGTGAAAAATTTTTGTTAGCTCCTATTGAGGATCTATACAAAGGCAAACAAAACAGGGGGTTAATATCTTGACTGGTCACCATGCTAATTAAATTAATACATCGCCCTGCTGCACACTTTGAGGTTTTTGTTAGCTCCTATTGAGGATCTATACAAAGGCAAACAAAACTGGGGGTAATATCTTGACTGGTCACCATGCTAATTAAATTAATACATCGCCCTGCTGCACACTTTGAGAATATACACCTGAGAAGACTCAGGGTTCAAGTCTACTTATGTTACGGGCCCTTCTGCCTTCCTATACTCTTGTTGGAAAAGAATAAAGACGCATTTTCTGTGACTGTTTACTGAGTGCCTGCTGGGTACAAGCTGATGAACTTGGAACATAAAGGCCTGCCTCCCCCACCTGGAAGATCAGTGCCTTTGGCTGTGACAGGTAACCTTTCTGAGCCTCTTTCCTCATCTGAGAAACAGTGGGGGGCACTATGTGAGAATAAAATGTTTGTGAACAGCAAATTGCCTTTCACACATGAAGTATATATACAAAGATATATAGATGGTGATTTCTGTCCTCAGGAGTACTCAGTGTAGTAAAAATAACTGGCACAAAGTGTGGTGTGTCAAAAAGCTATCGTGTCAAATAATCTATAATTATTGTGTCAAATAATCTATACTAAAGGGGTTTCATGCTTGAAGTATGACTGGGCCACCAGGTGGAGCCACATGGTTTGCTGATGGACTGGATATGAGCTAGGAAAGAAAAGAATTGGAGATGATTTCAGAGTTTTGCGCCTGAGTCGTGAGACTGATAGAATTGCCATTGACTGGTGTAGGAAGACAGAAAAGAGCAGGTCTTGTTCTGAGTTGTACTGTGAGAATAGACAGGATTTCCTTAAGAGGGGGATTAGGGAATTCCAAACAGGAAGTGCATTTCAAGCACAGGGGAGTTGGAAGAAACTTTTGGGAGGACCAGTTGGTCAAACTGAGGATGTAGATAAAATGAGACAAACTTGCATGATAACGGTGGCAGATCTTGTGGGCCATGCTGAAGAATGTGGCAGTTGTTTAACATGCACAGGAGGACAGCTGGAGGTTTTCGACCCAGGACTTTATAGCCTTGGGAATAAGTTGAGACCCCGAACGCTTCTAACTGAATCTTTCCTTCAGGCCAATTTTCTCAATAATTTATTCTCTGAGAGATATCCAACAGTATTCATGAAGATAAAAGCAAGTAGTTGCTATGGGGTTAATTCTGATATGTCCCATGTTGGCCATATAAGCTACATAAGAAATCATTTCTGGGGTCTTATTCGTGGCTGCAGAAATTGAAGTGGGAGGCAGATGATGCCATGCGTAGAATTAAAGAAACACCCATTTCCTTCAACTATTCAGGTGTCAAGGGTGTCCAAGGAAGGTCAACCAAAAGAGAACATTTAAAGCAAAATGAAACAGAGACAATAATGCTAGAGAACCTGGGTGTGGTTTTCATCTAAGCTGCCCAATCCTCGAGTTATTCTGGCCAAGTTACCCACTGAGCTCAATGACTTCATCTGCGAAATGAAGGTGGTTGTCCCTTCCTGACCTTCCTTTCAGGGCTGTAATAGAAGCATAGTAAGATGCTGTAAGTCAGATACCTTACATGCTGCAATGCACTAATCAAAGTCTCCTTGTCAGTGCAGTGAATCAGGGCAGCAGACTTGTTCTGCTTCTAGGTCCTTCTCATGTCCCATAGATCCAGACAGTCTGGCTTTCCAGACTCTTGTTAAAAACCTGTGGCTTGTAATTCTTTAGGCCACTGCTAAAACAAGGCTAGGACAGAAAGACAAGGAGGGGAGGTCCAAAGGGCTAACCTTGGAGAGAGGCTCTGCAGCTTGCTTTCTGCAGATGGAACAAGGCAGTCGAGAATCTGGAGTTCTTGCCATCAGGCATCTCATTCAAGAGCCCTGAGCAGTGCCTTCACCTTCCAGGCTCTTTGCCGATCACGGTTAGTTCTCCTGAGCCCTCTGTGAGTCAGGGAAACTTTAGGAGGCTAGCTTTGACATTTTGAAAAGTGAAAACTGACTCTTTTTTCTCTTCTCTGTTTTCAGAGTGTCTGATGTGCCCTCAGGCAGGCACATAGCAGCCCCAAATGCCAGCAGTCCTGTCTTCCCTGGCTCCCCTGCGCTCACCCGCCCCATTTCTGAAGAAGAGGCCTGAGGGTAGAGCAGGGCCTTTTTATTGTCTTTACTATTGGGCTTCTCTGGCCCTTGAGAAAGAAATTCCTGTTGGAAGGAGGCACAACACATCTGCCTGTGGCAAAATATGCATAGTAATCACCATCCTTTTTAATGAATTATCTGATGCCTCATAATTGAAAAGGGATCTGTCAAATTATTTTCAAAAACAGTGGTTTATGAGAAGGGGGAGCTGTACAATAGGTTGTTAGGAAACTGAAATTTGGCCTCAGATGAATTTGGATTCAAATCTCAGCTCTGCCATCTTTGGCACAGAGGCAACCTTGGACTGGCAATTCACTGTCTGAGCTTCATTTCCCTTGTCTGTGATGTGGAGACAAAAATACCTGTGTTGTAAGATCATTGTATGAATCATATGACACATATAAAATACTTCCAGTCATGCTTGGTACACAGTAGATAATCAAGAGATAGTATTTTGATAATGAAAGATAAATAGAAACTCAAGCACATATCCCACAAATATTAACTAAAATGAGAGAGTGTGGGTAGATTTAAACTATGCTAGAAAAATAAGGTCATCAATTGTGGTAGGTTGTTGTAGTAATTGACCCTGATTTGTTCATGCTTCCTTGTATCCAAGCCCTTGAGTAGTTCCCTCTTGCACTGACACTGGATTTGGCCATGTGACTTGCTGTGGCCAGTGGGATCAGAGCAAATATGATGCAAACTGAGCCATGTACATTAGTACTTGCTCTCTCTCATGGTTCTTAGAGCCCTATTGAGCAGCTATATGAACAAGCCTGGGCTAGCCTGTTGGAGGATGACACACACATGGAGAATAAGTCATTCAAAAGCAACAACTCCCAGCTGACCTGACAGCTGACTTCATATGCATAATTAAGCCCAGCTGAGACAAGCAGAAGACCCATCCTGCTGAGCCCAGCCCAGATTGCCAACTTACAGAATCACGAGCTAAGTAAATGATTGTTGTGTTCAGCCACTAAGTTTTGGGTTGTTTATTATGCAGTTATAGATAGTTCAGACTCTCCAGAGTCTGAAAACTTTTGTGAAACCTGAGGAAGAACTGGTTTGGTCTTCTTCCCTTTGGATCCAAGAACCCAAGGAGTCCTTACATATGCAGAACAGAATTTTGCTGGACATACTGGGACCCAGAGGAATCCTTCAAAGAAATCTTTGTCTGTGCTTAGCAAACCTCCGAGCTTACAGCCTGAGTATATTTACATATCCCATGAAAACTTATCAGGCTTGGTGCATCAGCTCCAGCCTGTGGCAGAAATCCTAGCTAGAATGATTGATTCATTATTACTGAACCAGGTGTAATCAATGATGTACCACTAATAGGAGATCATTATTTTAGACTTAATTAGAGGTGGCTTGGTTGCTACACAGAGGCTATTTAGAGGCAGTAAATGAGTTCAATTTTCTTTTTTATTTCCAGCCTAGAAAGTTAGGCTCTGTCCTTTTTCACCTCCCAGAGTTAAGGAAGAGATTTTAATATTATTTACATGAGCCTGAATTTACCCACTAAAAGATGATCTTGGGGAAACTGAAAGGGCAGTGAGGCTGAGAATAACTGGAGAATGAGCTGATACTGGATCCTCTCTGGTGATACTCAGGGGTCAGAAATTAGCCAGGACTCCTCACCTGGCAGCCAAAGCTCTCATCTGCCCTGAGCCATTTTCTGAGCATTGCGACCAGCACAAGTGCTATAGGAGAGAAAGGAAAACTTTGCATGTGCTAAGCCCAGTCAACTCTCTTTTTTGCCCAGGGTTGGCAATGAGTTAGGAGCAACAATGTTTTATCTTTGTAGTCCCAACAAGCAGTAGTAGTAACAACCACAACCAGTTACTGAACAGGTCTATGCATCAGGCACTTTATGAGTATTATCTCTGATTGTTACACTATAGTAGATTTTATCATTCCCCACTTACAGAGGGGGTCCTGTTGCCCAGGTGTGTTAAATAATTTGCTCAAGCTTACACAACCAGTCAAGACTGGAACCCAGGAAGTTCATGCCCTTTCCACTACACCCTACTGCCTCTTGTAATAAGCCAAGCAGCACTAGCAATGCCTCCAAAGTTCATGAGGTCCAGCTCCTGCCCCTGGCTAAGGCTAAATCACGATTATGAGGATAGTATATTCACAGTGTGCCCTTCTCTGAGTATAATAGAGAAAATTCAGATGTTCATGGAGATTACAGGCCTTCCCTTTTCTGAAATAGAAGGCTCTCCTTTGCATTGTTAGTCCAAGTGTCTAAGACATTTTCCCCAATTCTCCTCTCAATGGAGATGGAAAAACCATTCACCTTGGACTCGTGGGCAAACAGAAGATGCCAGCTTAGGCAGTATAATCTGGGGGCTCATCAATGGTCCTCCTTAAAGGCATCTTCTCATTCATTCATACATTCATTCTACAAGCATTTATTACCATGTTAGCTTCTAATCTTGTTTCTATCTTTCATTTGATTGCTATCTAAAAGTCTCAACTCATTTTATATAGTCTGTAAAATGGGTTTAATAAAATGGACTCTAGCTGAACCCAAAAGGAATTAAAAACCCTTAAAAACAGTCAGTCAGTCAGTGTCTTTTGAGTGGGGAATTTAATCCATTTACATTTAGGGTTTTTTTTCCCCAAATTTTATTTTATTTTGTCAATATGCAATGTGGTTGATTATTGTGGCCAATTACCAAAACCTTCCTCCCTCCTCTCTGACTGATTGGATGAAAAAGCTAGAACCAACTATATGTTGTCTTCAAGAAACTTGCCTTACCTGTAAAAACACACAGACTAATAGTAAAGAGATGGAAAAAGATATACCACACAAATAGAAACCAAAAATAAGCAGGAGTAGCTATAAAACAAACAAACAAACAAATGAACGGCTCTTAAAAACAGCATCTTTTCTGTAACCTGGTGAACTCCCATGTGTAACTGAGGCCCAAACCAGTCATGCCTGGAGCAGGTAGGATTTGTGGTTGTTAAGAGAGATGGAGACCATAGTTGTAGGGATTTTGCACAGTGCCAGTATACAGTAGGTGTTCAATAAAGAACGTCTATTGGTATTGTTACTTAGTCAACCTGCTTAAACCAATTCAGTATTGATTCATTATGCTTTGAGAATTTAAAAAATAAATCTGGGCTTTATTTGGATAAAAAAAATCCCATGGACTTGTGAATTGGAGAATATGGATTTGAATACTGGCTCTGTCATTTATTAACTTTTCATCCTTGGGCGAACTTTTTAACCTCTTTGACCCTGTGTTTTCATTTACCCACTCCAGGGACATTTGCTGAACATCTCTTATGAACCCAAATTTTTGCTAGGTTCTTGGGAATATAAAAATGTAGTTAGATTAAGATCTGGTTCCTGCCATAGCGATTCCTATAGCCTGTCTGGGAAACTGAAGAGAAATGGACAGTGGTGAAATCCCAGGAGGCAAAGCACTGTGTAGGGACGGGGAGATGTTCAGAGAAGAAAAAGATGGAGAGCTTCATGAGTGGGGGGTGTCAGCTCAGCCTCAAAGGTGAGGTGGGTGTTAGACACAAAGCATCTCAGAGGAAGGGCATTTTCAACAAGAGACGGGGAGGGAACAGTGTGAACTCTAGGTGGAATTCCAGGGTGTGTTCAGGGGAATCTCAGAAGACTGCCCAAGCCAGAACTAAGTTCCAACGTTGGCAACACTGAGAGATAAAAGTTGAAGGAAGAGCCGGGGCACTTTAGGAGGGCCTGTAAATGTGAAGCCAATGAACTCTATTTTTTTCATTTTTTGTTCAGATCACCTTCGGTGTAATGACCCAGAAGTAGCTTTGTTTTGTTTGCTTTGATAAAACCTTCAAAAGGGAAGTGGTGGCAAAGTTGTTCCAGGGAGAGATGTTTTCCTTTCTTAGGGGATTAATCAGAAAGTAGCAAAGCTAGCCAGAAGCACGTTGCCCACCATGTGGACCACAGGACGGGGTGTCCATGGGAACTCAGAACCCATCCTCAAAAACAGAGTTAGGTCTCAGAGAGACAAGCTGAGATTCCTGATTTTCATTTCTGATAACCCCATTTCTGGATTTATTAAATTTTTAAGGTACTTTCCCCAGGGATATATTCCTTGAAGATTTTTCAAAGAAATGTCAATAGCAAAATGTTTTCTTTTCTTTTAGGTTTTTGTGCCTGCATTCTTTTGGGGGGCTTCTGGAACTTCATCCCGTTTGTTAATGTTGGATGGGCATCTGTTCTACCTCCTCGAAAACATATCAAGGGAGAAGAATTGATCTTGACACATCAGATTCAAGACTTCTCAAAAACAAATTCTGGTTACTAGGTGGAAACAACCCAAATGCTTTGCTTGGCTCCAATGTGGTGTATGTGACTGTCAGCGTGGGAAGTGTGTCAGGAAAATTCTCTTGCTTAATAATTCCCTTAATACTTCTTTTTAGCTCTGATGTTTTGTGTCCATCAATACACATATAACAAGTAATTTGGAGAAGAAATGGCGTTTTAGGTTTCAGATTAAGGATGATCATGGCTGTCACATAAAGCCCAGAAAGCCTTCAAGACTGAAAGGCCACCTTGCCAGCCCTGAACACTTGGAGGGCATAGGAAAGACTAGAGGACAAGCTAAAGTCGATCAATACCTATGAGCAAATGAGGTCACTGCCCTGACTTCTTCAAGCTTCGCTATTAATTGGTCAAGAACAGGCTGGTCACAGCTTTAAAAAGAAGAAAAAGTCAAGGAAAAAAATCACAGTTACTTGGGCAAAAGCTTAAGCTTCAAGAACTTAATCCCTTATTTTTTAATAGAAAGATGTGAATACATGTGGATCAAAAAGAATACTGGGTTTCCAGTTTGAAAGAAGACCAGAGTTTCTTCTTAGGATTGTCAAGAAAAAGCTATTTATATATATACAACAGTGGGTTCTTCAGATCCCCTATTGTCTCTTGTCCTCCCTAGTCCAGTTGAGAAAAGGAAGAGGATAAATGAGCCAAAAGGGGGAGGCAGGTGTGGGAACTGTGTCTTCTGCTGTGCTCCCATGTGCGCCCACTCCTCCACGACAAGGATACATTCTAATGTGACCTCTGTGTGCCTCTGAGGAAAGACAGAGTCAGCCTCAAATACATGGATTTTGTGCTATGAATTTTGAGAATATATTTGAAATTATAGCTACTGACCAAATTGTGGTGTGGCCATATGGGAAACATTCTTTTTTTAAAAAATTAATTAATTTATTTCTTTTATTATAATTATTTTTATTATATACACGTGTAGGGTACAACGTTGATTTTCAATAATTGTGTAGAATGTGTGGTGGTTAGATCAGTATAGGTAGCTTTTTCATCATTACAGTACGCAGTCATTCTTTGTGTCTGTTGACCAATTCCTCGTTAGCCTTCCTCCCCCTTCTCGTCCCCTCCCCTTTTCTGCCTCTAGTTTTCTAAACTTCAATGTCTTATTGTGATTGTTGTTTGTTTCTTTTTTTCTCTCTGTCTCTCTTTATTGTTCATTTGTTCATTTATGGATTCAGCTCCTGGTTATGAGTGAGAACATATGGTGTTTCTTTTTCTGTGCCTGGGTTATTTCACTTAGAATAATTTTCTCCAGGCTCATCCATGTTGCTGTAAATGATAGAATTTTGTTCTTTTTTTATGGCTGAGTAGTATTCCATGTGTATATACACCACAATTTCCTTATCCAGTCATCCATTGATGGACATTTAGGTTGGCTCCTTCACCTCGCTATTGTAAATAGAGCTGCAATAAACATGTAAGTGCAGGTATCCCTTGAGCCTGATGATTTCCAATCCTCTGGGTATATCCTCAGAAGCAGGATTGCTGGATCATATGGAAGCTATGTCTGTAGTTGTTTAAGGAACCTCCATACTGTTCTACACAATGGCTGCACTAATTTACAGTCCCACCAACAGTGCAGGAGGGTCCCTCTCTCTCCTCATCCTCACCAGCATTTGTTATTCTCTGTCTTTTTTATAATAGCCAGTCTGATTGGGGTGATATAACATCTCAAAGTGTTTTTGATTTGCATTTCCATGATGATTAGTGATGTTGGACAGTTTTTCATCTACCTGTTGGCCATTTGTATATCTTCTTTTGAGAAATGTCTATTCACCTCCTTTGCCCATTTTTTAATTGGATTATTTGGTTTTTTGCTGTAAAGTTTTCTGAGTTCTTTTTATATTGTGGATATTAATCCCTTGTCAGATGCATAGTTTGCAAATATTTTCTCCCATTCTGTAGGATGTCTTTTCACTCCATTGATTGCTTCCTTTGCTGTGTAGAAGCTTTTTAGTTTGATATAATCTGTGTGGCTTTTCATGGGTCACCTACTAATGGTTTGATCCCTGGGTAAAGGCTTCTTCTGGATAAGGCAATGACCAGATGGAAAAAGGACATTTTATTTAAAAAAGAAAAAGGAGAAAATACTTAGCCAACCAGGAGTTACATTTTCTTTTGCCATAGGCAAATCAGAATAGATTTGGTGGTGTGAGCCAGTTCCTTCGGGCTCATATGAACTGATCGTGAAATTTTGAGAAATTCTGTAAGCCATTGGTAGCTTGAAATTGGTCATGTGAAAGTATTTACACCACGGAAACTGGCAAATGCCACAAATCAGGACCCCTCCCCCGCAAAAGCGAATTGTTACTTAATAACACACAGGTGAGAGTAGTCCAGATAACACTCGTCATTAAAAATTTCCCAGCGCCTTATAGCTCCTTGAGAAGTGCCAAACAGAGGTTTTGCTCAAGTATCTGTCAAACGTGTGTGTTGGCGGGGGTTGGGGGAGGACTGTGGCTTACTCTGTACTAGGCCATTTTCGGGTTTTTTACTCACAGTGAAACGTACATTCAAGACTAAGAGAAAATTACAGGTTAAAAGTATGCACCTGTGCTGTCAAATAGACAGGCAAAGAACATACAGGTACCATCCATACTGCATCCAGCCATCCTTTTTCTGAACCATCCTGAGCCCTAGAGAAGGTGTTGGTCACTCAATGCTTGGGACTGGGAAGAGAGGGGCCTTATCCACAGCCTGCAGCTAAGTCTGCGGAGGGATTTTCAAGCTAAAAATATTTCCCTCTCTATCTCCCTCCCCCATCCCTCTTTCTCTCTCTCTCTATCTCCCCCCAGTACCCCATGCCTCTCTCCTTTTCTCTCTCTCTTTCTTTCTCTGCGATGAAAATCACAGGCCCACTGTCTTCAGCAAGAATCCTGCTAGGTTAGTTTTGCCAGAATCCCCCTTACCCCTGTTATTTCCTCTTTGTAATTTCTCATCGACTGACCCTTACCCTGCTCCTTGGCTACAAATTACTACTTGTCCATGGTGTGTTTGAAGTTGAGTGCAATCCATCTCCCTTTCTGTGAAATCCCATTACAGTGGTCCCTATACCTATCACGATGGTCCTGAGGAAAGTCTCCCTTACCACCTTCGAAAAAAAAAAGAAAAAAATTCACAAAAGACAAGCTTTCCTTTTTCTGTCTATAGAAGTGTGCATATCAAAAAGAGTAATGAGGATTCTTAAATACAGCGATTTAATTGCAATGTTTGCACCTATGCCCATTTCCCCACAGGAAGAATGTAATAACAATGTTATGTGACATTTATTGAGCCCTTCCAATGTTCCAGGCACTGCTTTGCATATATTTACATACATATTCACATGCATGTATATATGATATGTAGGTTGTAGATAATCAGCCTAAATTTCATTCAAGGGTGCAGCATCTTTAAGAAAAACTGCTTTTCAAATAAGGAGAATCATTGCATGAAGGTGCTGGGGATAGCGAGCTCATCTGGAGATTTTCTCCCGGGGCATTTCACATGGGCCTGTTTTGCTCTTTCAGCTCTTGTTGAGGTTTCTCTCGTTAAAGCAACTCTGGTGGTGTCTTGAACAGGATGTCTCCCTGCTGGGTCCACTAATTTGATCTTGTTCACGTCCATATCCATCTCCTTGTCTGCCAAAGTTACTAGTTTGCGCCTTCTAAGAGGGTTTGGGTATTGTATCAGCAAAGGATTCTTCCCGTTGCAGTAGGGCGCTCATCCTGCCTTTGAGGCTCTGCTCTCTGCTGGTAGCTTCACCGCGGAGGAGTGTGTTGGTAGCTCAGCCGTGAAGTTCAGAGCACCAGAATCAGCATCCTCGCAGCCATTCACTTGTACTCTACCTCTCTTTGGAGGTGCAGAAGGGTCCGTGTAGCTGTCTCTGAACTCAGTGTGTCTGCAATTCACCCCAGGCCTGTGTTTTCCAGCTTCTCTAGGGTCAAAGTCATATCCCTTCCCCTCAAAAGGAATGGTCCCTTTGATGGAAGTCTAGAAGACATCATCGGGTTATCCATCGTCCATGACACAACAGTCACTCACACAGTGACTTCTCCAGAGGTAGCCTCCTTCATTTGAGGGCAGTTCTGACTTTTAAAAATGACTTCGTATTATTGAACTGGACTTCCTATTTCTTCTGCCTGTGGATTCTGGCTCCATCCTTTGAAGCTCGGTAGAACCAATCTTATACACTCTTCCCTGTCAGTCCTGCACACACAAAACACAGTCAATTCTGTGTCTAGGCAAGGGAAACTGCATTTTAGGTGATAACCTGTATTAAGCATATAAAGTCTTAATATTAAAAACAAGTAGAAGAAATGATGCTGGAAATAGGAGACTTCAGAATTTTCAGGTGCACTCTCACTGGGGACATGTTAGTCCTCTAAAGACCAGTCCACTTGATTTCGAGGCTACCCGCGTGGGGACTTGTCCTGTGTTTCTCCATGGGTTCAATTAATTGTTCTAGGCCCTTCCTAATCATTCTTTTTTTTTTTGTCTTTTGTCTTTTTCCGTGTCCAGCAACGGATCGCAACCCTCAGTGTTGCCCCTGTACCGGACCGGAGACCGGCAACGGGATCGCAACCCTTCGGTGTTGCTCCCGCGCCTCGCTCAGCCAGTGAGCGGGAACCGGTCTGCATGTGGGATCCGAACCCTCGGGCGGGAGCGCCGCTGCGCTTCCCAAGTGGCGCACTATTCAGTGCGCCACCGGGCCGGCCCCTAATCATTCTTTTTAACTTCCCACTTGCCTGAAGTATTTTATAACTTTGATTGAGAACAAGACTTTTTCTGTAATATAACAAACTTATGACAACTTATATCCTTAAAATGTGAAGGGATCATTGTCACCAGGAAGTCTGGGATGGAAGGAAGACATTTGGAAGTGCCATTTGCCAGAAAGACCATGAAGAATGTGAGGCTTTGGGGAAGATTATACTGGAGCCTCTCCATAGGTTGGGGAAAAAGTATTTCTGTGATCTGTGTAAACCTGAATCAACCCTACTGCTTTATTGTTAAGATAGTGCATTATCTCTCATCTCTTAACCTCAAGAAGCTATTTCCCAAATTACTCCAAACTGTCATTGTCTTTTTAAATTTTACTTAAAATTTTTATTTTAGGTTGCCCTGCAAATTAAAGTATATTTAGCACTAAGTAGTTTTGATCAATCAATTAAGCAGTTATAATTTCTAAATATTATGAGGCTCTAAAAATGCACAATTTTCAGAATTTTGGGCCTTAGCATTATTCACATGTATGTCCTCCTTTCATTGGTGTAGTTGGAAGGCTCCTAAAGATGAGCTGGAGAATTGAAGGATATAGAGTTGAAAAGGTTACTCAAAATGGTTAATGCCAAGGGATTAGAGCAGACAGGGACTAAAGGAATTCAGAGGACAGAATATTTCCATTTAGATTGAGCAGGGAAGGTTTCCTGAAGGAGATGACACTCTAGGCATTAAAGGGTGGTTCTAAGTTTTACCGATGAAGAGCAGTTGTGAGGGCAGTTCAGGAGGATGAAGACATGAGCAAAGGGGTGTACTCAGAAGGGGTGTGGTAGACAGAACCACAGCCCCACCAAGATGCCCTAGTCCTGCAAACGTGTGACTATGTCACCTTACATGGCAAAAGGGACTTTGCAGATGGGATTAAAGTTATGGGTCTTTTCTTTGGGTAATTTTCTTAGGTTGCTTGGGTGTATCCAATCTAATTGCATAATGTATTAAATGCAGAGTCTCTCCTGACTGTGGTCAGGGAGAAAAGTGACGATGGAAGTAGAAGGCTCAGAGAGAGGCTACGTTGCTGGCTTCAAAGACAGAGGAGGGGGCCATGAGCCCAGGAATGTGGGTGGCTTGAGAAGCTGCAAAGAGCAAGGAAATAGGTTCTTTCTTAGATCTTCCAGAATGGAACGCGCCCTGTCAACCTCTTGATTTTAGCTCAGAGAGACCCATGTTGGACATCTAACTTAGAGAGCAATAAGATCATAAATTTGTGTTGCTGGAAGTCACCAAGTTTATGGTCACGTGATGTGCCAGCAGTAGAAAACGAAAACAATTTGTGCTAAGGGAGAGTGAGTGGATCTTCCTGGCCAGAATTTGGGGAACATGAAGATGCAAGTTTGGAACAGAGGTTTGAAAAGAAGGATGGGAACAGGTTTAAGATGGTTTTGGGGACTTCCATGATTTTATAGCAACTATTGACAGTTTTGAACCATTGGTTAATATGGGTTCTCAAATACATGTTTTGAGAGCTTCTTAGAAGTGACTTTCCACATTTTGTGGTCCAACTAATTGTTGTAGAAGAAAAATTCATTCAAGCAATAACTCAACTTGTAGTAATTAAAATCGACCTATTACATGTTGCAATCCCATACAAGAAAATTTTACAGCAAAGAATTTGGACAGCATTTTAGAGTCTGATGGAAAATGAGATTGCACTTTTAAACATGGACTCTGTTCAGTACTACCCTTTGCCAATTGTCTAGTTTAGTGCACATTTGACTAACACTCTGCATTTGAAAGTTATCTGCACTATCTCAACTCACTAGTGAAATCAGTGAAATAGTCTAGGAGGTTGAGACTCACCGCTGTTAAGTGACTTGCTCCAGGTATCAAAGCCTTTGAATGACAGCTGGTATTGGAACTCTGATTATTCTCCAAGAGTGTTACTAGGTTCTAGAGAGAAGCACGGTAGGTGTTCTTTGGACCATGGGAGTGGTAACACTCAGCCAAACTCCTGCTGCTAACTTATGAAAGACATGGCAAAGGGACAGGAGCCTCTCTCCTTCAGAGCTAGGGTGGACAGGCAAGCAGCACTGTGACCCCTTTCCATCACAGAGGGACCCATTTGAAGGTCCTTTCACTCAGTTGAAATGGGGCTGCTTTCTGGGAGCTCATGAAGAAATAGCAAGTGTAATGTTTTCTGTGATGATATTTTGAAAAATGAATATATTCAGCAAGTTGAGTTCTACCACATTGCATGTTGCCTAGATGTATCCCACACTCAAACTACACTTCCTCTTCCCTCACCTGTACAGCCTCATAGGTCCCTTTGGCTCACAGGACCTGGCACTTGGTGGGAGGAGAGGAAGTGGGGAGATGCAATGTTATCTGTATTTGAGGGCGTGAGCCAGAGTTTTCTTGAATGAGTTCAGAGTGTGAGTCTACACATCTCTTTTTCCCTTTCTTCCCATAGGTAGCCAGACTCTAGACAATATAAGAAGAAAATGGGTGTCTTTGTTATATCTGAAACTAACATTTACAAAATTTACAAAAGATCATACTTTTGAATGGAGAATTTTGTTTACAGGGGACAAGTAGCTAGCAGAAAAATCTTAAACCCTACTTTAAAATGAATTTGTTGGTATGAATAACATAGCAAGGAAATAGTGTCACCTAGCAAGGAGCTGGGTGGTACTGGTTATGAGTTTAAGATTTTAAAGACATCTAAATAAATAATTCATTTTTTGCTGCCTTTCTGGTACAGACATGGATTATTATTTCATTCGGTTTCAAATCTATATATGTATCAGTTAGTTTTGCTGTGTAACAAACTAACCCTAAGCTTAGTGGCCTAAAACAATTTTATTTTACTCATAATTCTTTGGGTTAGTTGGGTGGCTTCACTGATATTTGCTGGGCTCTTTCAGGGATTTGTGGCCAGGTAGGAGCTGGATGGTCTAGGATGGTCTCATTCATGTGTCTAGCGGTCAGCAGACTGTCTGATCTTGAGCAAACTCATGTGGGGTGCCTCATGTCTGCTCCATGTCTTCTGTCCCAGGCTTCTTCACATGGCAGCTTAGTTCTAAAGGCAGGCAGAGGGAAGCCTTCATGAGCAAGCACTTTTCAAACCTCTGTTTTCATCACATATGATGATGTCCATTGGCTAAGCCAGCTCACATGGACAAACTCTCAACATCTTGATGGAAAGAGCTTCAAAGTCACATTGCAGAAGGACATGGAAACAGGAATAGGAAGAATTTGTGGCCATGTTTGCAATCCACCACAGCAAACACTATTATCAGGCAGAACGTGAAAAACCATGAGAAAGACTGTCTTTGCTGATGAACAGCTTGCTTTCCCTTCCTCTCACTAAATTTGTTTCCAAATCTAGGGTCTCAACCTAAAAGTGGTGAAGTTAGTACTATATATTAGATCCAGTAAAATCCTAAAATTATTTGCCCCGAGAATTCTACATAAGATCTTTTCTGAGTAAGTAACTCTAAATACGGAAAAAATTGTATGCATAAAAATATTCTTCAAACTTTGTTCATAGGAATGCAAATTGTGGATAATTTAAATGGGCAACTAAAGAGGAGTGGCTAACAGGATATCCACTTGAGGGAATATCATAAAAATTAAAGTTATATTTATGTGTCTGTATTAGTTCATTTTGTGTTGCTATAATAGAAATAGCTGAGACTGGGTAATTTATAAAGAACAGAGGTTTATGTGGCTTACGATTCTGGGACAAGTGCATCTGGTGCAGGCCTCAGGCTGCTTCTACTCATGGCAGAAAGTGGCAGGCAGGCGGTGGGTACAAGCAGATCATATGGTGAGAGGAAGCAAGAGAGAGGCGGGGAGGTGCCTGGGTCTTTTTGACAACCAGCTCTCGTGAGAACTAATAGAGCGAGAACTCATCATTAATCCCCCAACCTAGGGAGAGCATTAATCCATTCATTAGGGATCCGCCCCTATGACTCAGTCAGTTTCCAACACTGTCACACTGGAGATCAAATTTCCATTTGAGTCCTGGGAGGATAATACATCCAAACTCCACCAGTGTTTAATAACAAGAATAATTCTCCTACCATAATGATAATCTTAAAATAAAATATCAAAAACTGGCAAAGAAGAAAAAAATATACAGAAAGATATACAAAAGCCCAGTGTGTGCATTATTATTATTATTTGGGGGATGAGACTGTGAGTGATTGTTTTTTCCTTCTTCTACCATTTTCTATCTTTCTTTTTTTTCAATAATCATGCTTGCTTTTAAATTGGAAATAACTTTTTTATTATCCATGTTTAAAAAATAGGAAGAATAAAACTCCCTCAGGGATTATTCTTTTCTAAAAATTTATTTACTTTTTAATTGAAATGTATTGATTGTACATATTTATGGGGTGCAGATTTATATTTCAATATATGTATACAATGTGTAGTGATCAAATCAAGGTAATTAGGAAATTCATCATCACAAAAATTTATCATTTCTTTGTGATGAGAACATTTGAGCTCCTCTTTATTCCTTTACTCTGGAAGAATAACTACCATTAGTTAGTTATTCAAAACAACTTAGCTGATTGTTACATATCAGCTAAGTTGTTTTGCTATCTTCTTTGGGATTGGTTAGGATGTAATTTTAATTTCCTTCCAGGCTCTTGGCTGCTTTGAGCTTTGAAAGTACAAGGATTGTGCTTCCATGTAACCAAGCACCCAGATTGCTCCTCCTCACGTTAGCTTTGCTGTCTTTCTCCGTGTGAATTGCCTGTGATCCTGAAACACAAGTGTTCACATTGTCTGAGGAGCTCTGGAAAATTCTGCTGAAGGGCAAAATAAGACACCTCTGTTCAGTCTATCTGACCTTGACAAGCATTCATGATGGAGCTGCCATGGGCCAGGCTCAGCACTGGTACCAGGGCCACAGGAGGATGGTCTCCAGGGGCTAAAGCCTGGTTCAAGAAGCATGCATGTCCACCCCTGGCTCTGAGGCCAGGCAGATGGCGAGCATCATAGGGGAAGGAGAAATGAGTTTTATTTAAGGATAGGGGGAAATGGAAAAACCCTCTGGAAGGGTAAAGTGTGAAAGTAACCCTGAGAACAATCCCACATCAGTGGATGGCCAGGTATCTGGGAGGCTGGGAGGAGAGCTTGAGGTCACAGTGGGGAAAGATGAAGTGGCAGGCTTGGAGTTTGGGGTTTCATTTATAGGTGATGGAGAACTTTTTTTGTGGAGGGAAGGGAAGAGATTTAACAAAGTTACATCTAGTCTTAGGGAGTTAATTGGAGTAGAGGTGACAGCTCCAAGGTATTGCATTTTCAATGAATTTTTTCACAATGGAGATTTAACAGTATAAAAAAAATTTCAGATTTCAAACTTTTTCTTTAAGAAAAGAAGAAAAATAAAGGAGATCTGTGAGTGCCAGGCCCAGGTTTCTGTGGACCTCTCCAGCTTTCTGCAACCTTCACTCCCCACTTTTGTTTGTCACTTGCTTCCACCTCATAAGACTCGTTGCTGAGGACATCAGCTGGGAAAGCTTTGGAGGATCTAAAGGTGTGCTATTCAATAAATTCTGCAGCCATGCGCACTGGTGGCTACTTAAATTTAAATTTAAAAAATTAAATTTCTTACTTGCATGAGGCACGTTTCGGGTGCTCGCTGGCCCTAGGTAGCTCGTGGCTTCCGTCCTGGACAGTGCAGATACAGAACATTTCCAGCATCACAGAAAGTTTCAAGGGATGGCACTGATACAGGGGTAAATGAGACTGCTGCAGCAGTCCAGGGGAGAAACAGCAAGGCCCCTAAAATAGGCAGTGGAACTGGAGCGTGACATCGTTCCTTTATAGAGCACTATTTTGGTTGTTTTCTCGCTGACACAATTAGACTGAAGTCTGCTGTTGAATTCTCATTTTGTTGAGTGTTTGAAAGTACATCTTTGTTACTTGTGAGACAATGTTTGACAAGTGTTCTGAGAGTATGTATTGTGTGTATTTAACAATACTGGTAATTTTCACCCTAAGTTGATTTCTTTGGTGTCTGAGAAACCTGAAGAGCTAAGTGCTAGAAACGCTCATGATAGCACCAAGTGGGAAGCATTTTGAGTGCTTTAGAGGAGTGGTGCTCCAAATATTTGAAGCGTTATTATTCTCACCAACAGTATCAAGTGATCTTGATACTGTATTTGTGAACAGTATTCGTGACCTTGAACAGTATTTGTGACATCATCTGTTAAGATCATAGGCAGAGGGAACTTGCTGGTAATGATGAGGGTGCTTCTGCCAGATTTATCATCCCAGATGTGGATTCCTCGCAGAATGCTTCTGTGACACTCAGGGAACGGGGAACACACACAGGTTCACGTCTGCGTGTATGCTGCTCATCAGTACTCATGGGCATGCTGATGTTAGCAGAAGTTCAAAGGCTCCCTGGCTTGACCCTGCTCAGTTCCTCGACAGGAATCTCAGCCTGGGCACAGACTGAGAGATGACTGAGAGCTGGTGCTTGTTCAGCCAGTCAGTACAAATAAATGTCAGGAGTTGTGTGCTGGATGATGGATGGACAAGAAGAAACAATACTCAGTCTCTGCCTTTGAGAAACACTGCCTTCCAAGACAGGAGAGCTAGCGATTAACTGTGGAATGTCCAGGGAATCCAGATTCCTCATTCCATCCATTTGACTCTTGGCAAGGCTGGTGGTATCCTCACCTGAACCTTTCCAGGTAAAGATATCCAGGGACTCACCCACCTTTCTAAGTCTTCTTTGTTGGAGAATAATGGACCCCGCTCTGGCCCAATGTGCCTTCTTTCAGTGATTAAGATAGTTATTTTTCTATAAATAATTATTTTCACAAAAGCTTGAAAATATTTTCTCCTTTTGGAGAAAATAATTTTATTTCCTCAATTATTGAGAAAAAAATCCTTAGAGACCATGTCTTCTAGTTCATTGATTCTCCCTCATTCCTATGTTCAGCAGGGAACATGACATATAAAAGTTAATGTAAAATATTTAATAAACG
Source organism: Galeopterus variegatus (assembly GCF_000696425.1). NCBI lineage: Eukaryota > Metazoa > Chordata > Mammalia > Dermoptera > Cynocephalidae > Galeopterus > Galeopterus variegatus. The sequence continues at coordinate 58,649 of NW_007730386.1, forward strand.
TTTTTTGAAGTATAATATGCCTAAGAAAAGTGTACCAATGGTAAATTTTGGCTTGATTAATTATTATAAAGTGACTACACATGCATATCTAATACCCAGGTCAAGACTTAGGACATTATCAGCACAGCAGAAGCCCCCACACCCAATCCCATCACTGCCTCCTTCTCTTCTATGCCCGAAGGTAACCATTATCCAGAATTTAACATCACGATCAGTCTTATCTCTTTTTGAACTTAATATGCAATCGTGTGGTATATATATATTTTTTGTGATTGGCTTTTTCAGTAAATATTATGCTCCTTTCCTGAGCCCCAGTCATTCCTGGATTGCACATTTCTAAGCCTTACCCTTAAAGTTCTCAGGGTTGGAGTAGGATGGATTGAAAGAGCTTGTTGCAAATGTTACTTAATAAAAGACTTTTGTTTGGCCCACTGCCTGTATTTGAATGATCATGTCAAAACAGGTGTCTCAAAAATCTGAGGCTGATGGATGTCTTCTAAATAATAGTTGAAGTACTCTTTCATGGCCGGTCATGCTCTATACCTAAGTTTTGAATCATCTGAATGACTATCCATGGTTTAATCTTCGCTGATGGTCCCAAAACTATTCTCTGTTTTGTACTTCCATGCTTGCATCTCTGCTACCCATCTCTGGGTTGTCTTGCTTCTCCTTGGCTTCAACATCTACTTGCCAACCTCATCTCAGAAAATTCCCACCACCATGTCCATGGTCAGGTAGGTATAGATGAAATAAATGGACGGAGTGGAGCAAAACATAGTGACCAGGCTAAAGATCCAGCTCTGTCCTCAAATCAGAAGTTCCAGACAGTCACTTCCTATGAGTATCTTAGTCTGGAAGTCTGGTAACCTACTCTGGCCAACCAAGGGTCACTTAGTTAACTAGAAAATTAGTCCCAGGAGGCTCACCTACTCCAAGACACTTTGACTTTCTAATTTCTACTCTTTTACCAGCCAGAGAGGTATGGATATTCTTACTTGGGGAGGATGTCAAAGAAGAAAGGGATGAGATGTTTGAGGAAACCTGTTGTTTTTGTCCTTCCTCCTCTCCCTTCTAGATTCATTCTTCTCATTCTTAAAGCTTCCAGTCAAAGACCACTCCTCTTCAAATATCCTCCTCCTCTGTTCATCATGGATAATATAAATTTTTTTTCTAAGACTCACGTGGTAGCCAGCTTACAAGATGGCCCTCGGTGGCTCTCATTGCCTGGTATTGGCCCCTATGTAGTCGCCTCCCATATGGAATAGGACACTGAGGAGATGAAGGAGTGTGACTTAAATCCTAACAGATATTATCACTTCTACATTGCTGTCTCTTGGATCACTCATCCTGGATGCAGTCAGCTGCCATGTTGTGAGGACACTCAAGCAGCTCTGTGGAGAGGTCCATGGGGCAAAGAACTAAGTAAATCCTCCTGCCAACAGGCAGCATCAACTCGCCAGTCTTATGAGTGAGCCATTTGCAAGGGGATCCTCCAGCCTGGCCATGCCTTCAGCTGCAGTCACAGCTCTGGCCAACATCTTGATTGCAACTTGATTGAAAGTTTCCTCCCAAATTCCTAACCCACAGAAGCTATGTGAGATAATAGATGTTGTTATTTTAGACCACTAGGTTTTGGTGCTGTTTGTCATGCAGTAATATAGCTGAGCCCAGGTATTGTCTCCTCCATGAAACCTTCACTGCTCCTTTCTTTGGGACCCCACCACTCACTGTGCAAACTTCTCTAATAGCACCTCTGACACTGTATGCCCTTAACAGTTTATATGTCTGCTTTATAGTAGTGTGCCACCAGTGTTTTCCTACTTAGTATTTTTCCCTTATTCCTTTCTTCTGGCATCAACACCACCCTTCCCTTGGGAAACTGCTCCCCCCTCAAAGTGTTTTCTATTAACAGTTATGGAACCCTACCTTCCTGGCATCATGTCATTACTTTTACTAGGTCAATCATAGTAGCTCTTGCTCCAACCTCTGTGATTAACTCAATGATTAGCACGTGAACCTTGATAGATGTCTCAGTTATGATGTTTTAGGGTGAAAGTAATAGAAATGCTGACTCAATGAACAATAGAGAAATTCATTTTATCACAAATAAGAAGTGTACAGAGCAGGAAGGGTCTAAGCACAGTACAATGATGGCTTTGGCTCTATCTCTCTGCCATTTGCTCAGCTCTGCTCTCCTTCCTGAAATGATCGTTTTCAGGCTGGCTTCTCTCATGGTCACAATATGGTTACACAGAAATTGGGGCTTTATGTTTCACTGTGAATATTTAGAGAGAAAGAGAAAGGAGGGGAGAGAGAGCAAGTGAGAGAGAACATCTGCCCTTTCTCTCTAAATATCCTTCCCTTTAGCTTGATAGAACAAGCTGGGGTCAGGTGCCAATTGTAGACCAATAAAAATAGCCAAAAAAAAAAGTCCTATATGGATGAGATTAAGTCTGGATTCTTGAAGCAATCTTTGTCAAGGGCAAAATGATTACTTGGATTGGCTTAAAGAATAGGCCCACTGTGGGAGTTAGGGATGGGGTCAGCTTCCCTGAGTCCCAAGAACTGTTTAGGGGAGAAATTGATATTTCACAAGGAGGAAGGGTTTTTTTTTTAACCATCAGCCTTTACCAAAGGCCATCCTTGGGGATTTCCCAAACCGAACCTAGGAGAGAGAAGATCTCTTGTCTCAGAGCTCTAACATGTAAGCATCCAAGGCTAGTGCACCTATTGCCATATTCCTTGCTATCCGAATGAAAGCCTGTGCTTAGTGGAAGAGAATGAATGTAGAAAGAAAGAGAAGATGAGGGACTGAGAGTCTTTCTCATGCACCAGACCCTGGGTGCAGCCATCCCAGAGGCAAGAGCCAACCAGTCTGTAACTTGTTTTACATGGATCAATAAATTCCCCTTTGCCCAGTGATTTTGAGTTGGTTTTGTTATTTTCTGTTGAGAGAATCTTTACTGGTATATGGCCCTCGTAGGTTATATCTCTTTTCCTTTTTGTCTGTGCACACTGATACCTCTCACAATGCCTGGCACACAGTAGATCCTTACCAAATATTCGTGGAATAAATAAATGAATGCGTGAGCTAATGATAAGACACAGTCTCATCAGATTTTGCAGTGACAGTGGGCAGCACCCTTGTCAGAGTAATCAGTGGGCCCCAGAAAGAGAAGCAGTGCATTTGGCATCGGCTTTCATCATGGTTGGTATTTTTGGCATCACCAGCAATGGGAAATGCACATCAACACATGGGCTGGAGAAAAGAGGAAGAAGATGGCATTGCTACAGAACATGGAGTGTTTGAGGCTGGATACTCAGGAGACAGCCCCTCGAAAACCTAGAATTATTTCCAAAATAGTCAAGGATGTTGTATATAAAATGTGAGAGAAAGGCTAGAGAGATATCTCGTGACAGGCTTATGCATATAACAACAACCTGGCACACTTGAACTTTTAACATTCCTAATCATTTCCTCATCTGTTATTTTAGTGCATCTTTACAGCAACCCTTGTTTCAATATAGTGCAATTTTACAGAAAAAACAAACAAAAAAGATGATTCAAGGGCCGGCCCGGTGGCGCACTGGATAGTGCGCTGCTTGATAAGTGCGGCGGCGCTCCCGCCCGAGGGTTCGGATCCCACATACAGACCGGTTCCCGCTCACTGGCTGAGCGAGGCGCGGGAGCGACA
>NW_007730386.1:63343-86973 GCF_000696425.1 Galeopterus variegatus
GGAAAAAAAAAAAAAAAAAAAAAAAAAAAAAAAAAAAAAAAAAAGATGATTCAATCGTCTAATGTCACAGAACTAGAAGAGGAAAAGCTGGAATGGAAAATCAGGTCTCCTGGATCCCCAGTCTGGGCTTTTTTGATTGGAGCCTAAGAGCACATGAAAAACCAAAATACAAAAGCTAAACTAGGTCCCCCAAGAGGAGACTATTACATCAGAGTATGAAAAATGTAAAGGTGTAATATCAGTTTGTAAAAAGTATCTCTTATAAAATGAACTGCTGTGGAAGAATACAGGCAGGGAACGGTGACTTCGCTCTCTGCCAGAAGGAAGTAAACTCGTTCTGTCCTTCTTTCCTCCTCTTCATCTGCTTTTCTGGGTGTGACTTGCTTTGGCCACTGAAATGTGAGCAAAAGGTATACAAACCTTTGTTTCTCAGGCCACTGAAATTCATGAGCCGTTTGTTACTGCAGCATAACCTAGCCTATCCTGACTGATATAGCAGACTGGACAAGGGCTGCTCCCAGCAGGCCCAGCCAAGCATCAGCTCTCTGGCTTCCACTATTTCCTGTTATCACCCTGAACAAATGAGTCAGGATGGCCATGCTGGGGAGGTGCAGCTATCGTTGTCCCATCAGTGGGAGGAGGGAGAAGGGACATAGAGACCATTTAGTCCTTGTCCAGGCCGTGATTGTCACTACCACATTATCATTAATAAGAGTGCTGTGAGCCCCATTTAGGCTCTTCTGTCTGTTTCTAACATGGTTAAGTGTTTGCTACTCCAATTGTGGTCCATGGACCAGCAACATCAGCATCACCCAGCAGACTGTGGGAAATGCAGAATCTCAGCACCCCCCCATCTTCTGAATAATAATCCACATTTTAGAAGGACCCCCAGGTAATTAGAATAGACCTTCCAGTTTGAGAATCATGGGCTTAGACTTGGTGGTGAGGGGAGAAGGGTGATTTGGTCTTCCTCAGGTACCATAGCCCACATGGTAGGTGGAGGTCTGACCACTTGCCCTGACCCCTTGACCTACCATTCCCTCTTTGGAAACCTGCACATATACCTGCTGCAGCCCCTATAACACAGAATGAAAGTAAACTTGGAGGTTTCTGGTTTCTGATTATTCTAGCTGTCCTGGGTCATGTCCCAAGTTAGAAGTGAGCCCAAACATGAGGGATGAGTGTTCAACCCAGTTCCCCATCCACTAGGTGTGATCACCTGCCCCATGTGTGGGAAAGGCAACCCGGAGGTCCCCTCCTGTCCCCTGTCCCTGTCACCTGCTTTTGGCCTTGCTCAGACTCTGTGTAAACAGATGGCCTTGACAAATGCTGGGGCTGCTGCTGCTTTCTCCTTACTGCCTTTGTGGTTCCTTCTTGGCCCCAGTCCCTTCTTCTGCCCTTCCTCTACAATTCCTACAGAAGGGCACCAGGCACAGGGCAAAACTGCTCCCTGGCTCTGCTCCCAAATGACAAGAAGCCAAAAGCTGAACTGAGAAGTGTGTGAAACTGAAGCCAGGGCCAGTGCTGCTGGGAGCCTGGGCTACTTGCGCTGGGGTGAGGTGACTGGATGACAAAGCTCAGGCTTGTCTCTGCTGCTCCAGGCTCCTGCCCTGGGCTGGCCTTACTCTTGGCATCTCCTTCCCCACTCTCCACATGCTACTGGCGATTCCATGCTGGGGGGCTGCCAACGGGAGGCGGCTGTCTGCCGCCTGGAGCTGCTTCCTCCCTGCTGTTTGTGAAAGCAGTGCTTCACGGGAGCACGGCCTGATGCCTTCCACAAAGAATGACTTTCATCAAGGCTGTGTCATGGGGCTTTGCAGCGGGGGCTGCTGGACCAAGGGCCAGGCGGGAGGGGACAAGAACTGGCTACAGTGGCAGATGGAATCTGGCCCAGGGCGGATGTCCAGTGCCTCCTTCAATATGCCTTTTCCCTTTTAATCTCCTCTTGAGCAGAGCTGATCAATTAGAGCTGTAATTATTTTAATCTTCTTCTTTGCTGTCCTGTCTGACTGCCTGCCACTGCCCATCGACTCTTTCTGCTAACAATGTCCTGAGGTGGCAGCTTTGCAGAGGCCATGTCAGGCAACCCAGCTTTGTAATAGCCTACACAATGCTGTGAGATTGCCTGGCCAGAGGCCATCCCTTCCCTTGCTGTGCGACCTTTGGCAAAGCTTCTGCCTCTCTCCTTCCTTTGCAAAGTGTGTTCACTCCATGGAGTGGTGAGAGAAACAAGACATCAAAATGATAACTCTACAGAATTCATGTCACACATTTCAGCATCATGGTGGTTTCAGAACATCAGTTTGGAATCAGCAAGATCTGGTTCTTCCACCCGTAAATCAATCTTTTCATCTCAGAGTCTCTGAGCCCTTGTCTGTTAAATGGGTATCATCATAAATTCTCAGAGTGCTGTAATGACCAGGAAAAGTGATGCAGATACATCTCAGGGCACAGTGCTGGACCCCAGTGACAGCTGGTAAGGGTGAGCTATTTTCTATTATTATTACTTCCAGCTCTTCCCTATGACTGAGGGAAACAGGTATTTGGTGGAGAAAGGAGTCAAACTGATGATCCTGGATTTGTAATATGGGTAAACAGAGCCCCTTCCTATCCATTATGGGGGGCAAAATGAGGAAAATAATGCAAACGAGGTATCTTTAGAATCTTTGAATAAAAAATTGTTTTTTCCCATAAACTCTTATGAAGTGAAGGAGGCAGATAGTTCATGGCAAATGAGGAAAATAATGCAAACGAGGTATCTTTAGAATCTTTGAATAAAAAATTTTTTTTTCCCATAAACTCTTATGAAGTGAAGGAGGCAGATAGTTCATGGCTCACAAGACAACGTCTTCATGTTGTGATGGGTCCTGGGCCAGACAAGCATCAGTTCATTTGAATTTTGTGAGCTTGGTGGGCATGGATTGTTCTGGGGGTAGATTCTAGGCTCCAGCTAGTGAGTAATGCCAAGCATTGCTGGCCACGTTCCCTACCCTCCCTCCCTCTGCTCATCTTAATCAAGTATTTTATTTTGTTCAGCTCAGCATAACAAATGAGGAAATGAGTTCGGGGCTGGAAGTACAAAGACAATTGAGACATAGTCTCTGCCCTTTAAGATCTCACAGGCAGCGGTGGGGGCAGGCAGATAAGCATAAGTAGAAAAGCTAGTGACAGGTAGTAGGCAGACATAAAATTGATTTATAGAACACATGAGGGGTCACCAACCTAGCAACAGAGGGTACATGGGGACAGATGTTCAAGGAAGGCATCTGAGAGGAGGTAACATTTCTGAGATGATTTCTCTTTCTAGGTAGTCTTTAGATGTAATTAAGGTAATCTTTAATGCAATCAAGTGTATCAGTTAGCTTTTGCTGCATAACAAACAACCCAAATATTAGTGGCATCAAACAACAATTTATTTAGTTCAAAATTCTGGATGTAAGCTGGGTATTTCTTCTGTCTCGGCCAGGTTGGCTGATTTCTGCTGGGGTTCCTCACCTGTGATCATTTGGCAACCAGCTGGGTAGATGATCTAGGATGCCTCACTCACAGCTGGAGGGTATTGGGTCCTCTCTACACAGAGTCTCGTTCTCAAGCTGCTAGCGTGGGCTTATCTAGGAGGCAGTCTCAGCAGGAAAGCAAGCCTCAATGCTGAAGTGTTTTTCAAGTCTCTGCATCATGTTTTCTAATGTCCCATTAGCTAAAACAAGTCACAAGTCCAACCCATATTTAAGAGATGCTAAAACAGACTTCATCTCTTGATAGAAGGGGAAGAATGTTTAGCCATTTTTGCTTATATTCAGGAAACAGAGGGCAAAAGAGAGCAGAGGTGTATGAAACCTGGGACACAGAGAGCTTGGTGCCAAATAAACAAGCAATCATCTAAATGATATGATCTGTTTCCCAACCAGGTCAAGTGCCCAGTATTCTATCTTTGAAGATACTTTCTGTGGAATTAAGCATTGTCCACCTCCCAAAAGGTGACACATTCAAATTTAATCAGGCACTTAGTTGAGCCCCGCTCTAGGGCAGAAATAACTTAACAGCAGAGAAGATGATGACAGCTTCTTTGAAAAATTGGTGGTTGTGGTTGCAGCAAGGAAGGAGGGGGCTAGAAAAAGCAAAGAGGGAAGAGCCGAGCTTGACTTTATCTTCAACCCAGTTTTGCCTGAAGCTGGATCTGCGTCTGAGTAATCAGGGGTGAGAATGATTACAAAGTCATTTGCAGAACTTATCTCACAGAGCTTAGAAACCAGATGTCTGGGAAGGGATGTTAGCAGCATGCCATGGAACCTCACTGACAGCCTGATAAATGGTCTCCTTCCTCGTCCTCTGGCCAACCCTGCTACTGACTGTGCAGTGGGTGCATGCAGCCTTGCTGTGGGCCCTGCCACAGTTATTGACCCTAGATGAGAGTCCAACTTCCAGGGAGTCATTTGCAGGGAAGCCAAGAGCTTAGAGTAATAGTTCTCAAGCTTTAGCAAGCCTCAGATTCACCTGATGAGTTTGTTAATGGATGGCTGGGCCCCACCCAGGGTTTCTGATTCTGTAGGTCTGGGACAGGGTCTGATATTTTGCATTTCAATGAAGTTCCCAAGTGACGCTGATGGTGATGCTGATACTGCTGGTCCAGGGACCACATTCTGAGAACTCCTGACTCAGAGGTTTGAATACCTTATAATTCTGCATAGAGTTCCCCTTATTACAGAGATTCTCAACCTTGGCTGCACCTGGAGATCATTTTAAAAACATGAATACCCAGACTTCACCAGCAGAAAGTCTGATTTAATTGGTCTGAGTAGAGCCTGGTATTTATAGTTTCCAAAAGATCCCTGGGTGATTCTAACACAACCAGGGCTGAGAATCACTCTTATTGAAGTGGTTCTAAGAGTCCCAGACCTGCAGCAGCAGCAGATCACTTGGGAACTTGTACAAAATGCAAATTCTCAGGCCCTGCCCCAGACGTACTGAATCAGAAACTCTGGGGATGAGGCCCAGCAACCTTTGTTTCAGCAAAGCCCTCAAGGTGATTCTGATGCACACTGAAGTTTGGTTAGCCAACTTTTCACATGAAATGAACCCTATGAAAACCATCTCAGAGGAGCCCCTACAGTATCCTTGCTCTTCGGAAGATGGACTTTGGAGAGGTGACATGCAGTTTGCAGAGTTTGGGGTTCTGGGTGTTCTATCAAAAATCTCTTAAATAAAATCTTAGAAACATGATATATCTACAGACCTAAGGAGATTTCTTAGGCTGGAGTGGGTGAGGCCCCTGCACCCCTGCCCCACTCTGAGCTCCAAGGCAGCCCAAGGCTTTTTCCCCTTCCCTCAACATGGAGTGGGAATCCAGAAATTCAGCCCTACCTGGGGCATGAAGTTAATTGGGTGACCTCTCTCTGTCTCTGTTTCCACATCCCAGATGTATGACATGATTTGCTTCGACTGAATCATCTACCTTATGGTTCTAAGTAGGTCAAATGAGATTTCACAGATACGGCTTCCCTGTGTTTTATGGCCCTGTTCAGTAGGAAGAATATTGATGAAAGGCTTGTTCTCATCTCATGTACCTGCAACTTGCTTGAGTACTTTCCTCAGCTTGGGAAAAAGCAAAGCTATAAATCAAATCCCTTTGATTCTATAAATTAATTGTTTTGAGCCCTCACATCCACATGCCAGAGTAGCAGAGAATACAGGAGTTTCTCACTGGGGCCTCCCTCATCCCCAGTTGTCCGAGATTGCCTAGGATTTCCTCAGTGTAAAGCTGCCCTCAGACCTGTCTCTAGATCCTGCCCAGAGAGGGCACTGATGCATGATGAGTGCACACCTCCACTGCCTCTTCTACAGCCCAGGCAGCTTTCTGCTGCCCAGGGGACACTCTACTGCTTTGTGATGCTCTTGCTCATCTTGACGGGACCTAGAGATGACCTTTTCTTGGGCCCCAAAGACACTGCACCTTCATAGTCCCCCTCCCTGCCCCCCACACCCTCAACCAGTTTCTCCAAGCTGGAAATTTGCAGCATCCAGAGGGGCTTTCAGCCTTGACCCTGGTTGAACCCGTGCCAGCCCTTCCCCATAACCTGGAGAACACGTCCATTCACCCCTGCATTTACTGGGAGTTGGCAGGATGTACAAATGAGAGAAGCAAGGCCAGAAACTACAGCAGAAGTGATAGCTAGTTTCCTTTCCTAGGCATCATCGCAACAGTCTGGTCCCTTCTCTTGGCAGACATAAAAATGGGTTCAGAACCCCAAGAACTTCCACGGGGTCCAAGGGATTGGAAGGCTCTCTCTCTTTCCACTGGATGTTGTCATTATTGGATGTCAGCTTTTGGAGTACTCTTCTTGGAGCCAGACCAATGTAATGAAAAGCATCTTAGGGAAAAGTGTTTGCAAAGGGTGGTCATTGGGCTAGGAGCATCACCATTACCTTGAACTTGTTACAGCTGGGGCCTCACCTGCACCTGGGACTCTGGGGATGAGGCACTGCACTGTTCATTTTATCAGCCTACGAGGCAATTCTGAGGCATGCTAAATTTGAGAACTATTGCTTTTAGCCAGTGAATTTCAAGCTTGGCTGCACATTAGAATCACCTGGAGAAATGTAAAAACTCTGCGCCCAAGACATACCCCAGACCAATTAAATCAGTCTCTGAGGGTGAGACCAAGGCAACAGTACTTTTTAAAACTTTCTAGATGATTCCAGTGTGAGCCAAGGTAGAGAACCACTGCAAATAACCAAATTAAATCAACCTAACAAATGGCCTTATCCATTGCAACTGTTACTGATGGCTGAAAGTAAAGACCATAACAAAACAAAATTGACATAAAACCTCTTCAAAAACAGACTGAGTCTCATAGGCAAGGGGTTCCAGGGAATCGGGCATTAACTCATAGATTCCATCACTGTAGATGGTCCCACTGATAACTCAGGCTATTTTCCCACTTAGTCTCCTGCAATTTCTTGGTGCGAAAGAATCACTTACCAGTGCAAGACAGGAAAAAAAGGACAGAATCCTGTGAGAATCAAATGCCAAAATAGATGTGAATCTGTTTTAATGTAGGGGCTTAGTCCAAGGTGGGAGTTGGATTTTTTTAGAAGCCAAATTCAGAAAAGGCAGTTCTAACTCATAAATGCCTTTGCCTATTAAAATCCCTCAGTCCTTTTAGTACCATTAAATTTAATCAAAAGCCGTATAAAGCAGCCCCACCCCCTTGGCTTTTATACCATCGCCTGGTGAGATCATCCCACCGCTTTCCTGCAGCTGCCTTTTCTCTCTCCTGCTCTGAGGATGAAGACATGCGTTTGACCCTCTAACACTGTCAGGCTCAACTTGAACAATGTCTGTCTCTACAGCTACTCTGACCTTAAGAGACGCACGAGGTGATTTAACCACAAGTTAGAAAATCAAGCCCTCTGATTTGGATGGATGCCCCGACGGGCAATTCACCTGTGTGATTGATTTCATGAATCTGCTCTGTTGCCTCTCGGGTGTTGTGAACCTGGAAGTGGCGGAAGGGATTGGAGAGGGAGACAGGGAGAGGTGCAGAGACGGACAAGACGAGATGGAGCGGGAGGGAGAGAGGCTGCGGACTTGAAGGCAGATGTCTGCACACAGAACAAGGGGGTGGCTTCTATTCTAACTTTGAGAGCTGCCTTTGATGACAGTAATGGTCTCACTTCACTGTCTTAGCAGTGGCACCCAGAGGTCGCTGTCCCTTCATCCATCACCTTTGTCCCAGCATTATTTTTGCGTGCTCCGTGCACCAGCCTGGGTACAGATCTCATGACATCTTTGAATTTCCCTGAGGGGACGACTCTCATAAAAGCAGCAGTGGCCTGATAGATTTCAATAAATAATATATAAGAATAGAGGAGGGGATTTCTGTGGGATACGCCAAAGAAAATGACTTAAAATCTGCACAGAAATTTCTATTCTCCAAGGGTTCTCTTTAGCCACATCATCATAGGGTTTTGTTTTTGATCTGCTCTCTTCTCTAAAATCTTCCCCTGTGAATTTTGAGATTTTCTCATCTCTAGTTGATTTTCCCAGGAGCGATGGGGTGGAGGAAAGGGGAGGTGAGGAAGACTGGGGGGTGCTGTGGCACGCCTACTCCCACCCACCCCACGGCTCCCCCGCTTTCTCCTTTCACCCCTTTGTCACTGCTATTCTTGACTTTGGCTGTTAACCAGAGGCTCTTGGCAACTGACATTGACTTTGTCTCTCGAGTGAATTTGGTAGGCACATTTCCTCTGAAAGGACCTCCGCTTTGGCTCACTCCCTACCTGGTAGATAACATTTACTCACAGAAAGTTTGCCCAGCATGCAGCCTAAATCCCTGCAGTGGCAGGTGAAGTTCTTTCCTCTTCGTTTTGTCCTTGGTGAGGGAGAAAACCCACCTTCACAAAAATCCATCTTGCCAGGTGGATAAAAGGAACCTCTCATTTGTATTTGAAGAAGCTGGTTCTCATCAGTCTTATTTGAGATAAAGAATAGCTGAGATCTTGGGACCACGGGGAAGAGATGGCTTCTCAGCTCTTGTGACATTTGTCACCTTATCAAGGGCATGGGGTGAACATCTCCAAATTGCGTCAACTGAAACTATATATCATCAACGAAGAGAGACCAAAAATAGATGGTGTGGGGCCATGTCTTTAAGTGCTGTCTCTTGACCTTGCATTTTGGGCTAAAGGTATAAAGGCATGAAGGCAAAGACTCAGCCTGTTTTATTGAAAGAAAAAAAAATGAGTTTACAAAATAAAGCTGAAGAACACGAGAGTCCCAGAAGCAGGTTTTGAAATGCAGTTTTTGAAATGCAGAAACATGATCCTCTTTTCTTTCAGTTGGTATAAATAGGAAAGTTATTGCAACACAAGAGTAGGGTACAATTTTATTTTGTTTTGTTTTTAGAGATTTCACAGCTAATAGGAAAAAAACACCAACTAGCAGTCACTGTCTCTGTTTTGAGAGAAGGTAAATGCGGGGGACCCCTGCCCGCAGCCCAGATGGTTTGTGCGCTCCGTTCAGACCAATCTTCCCAGCACGCATGTCACCTCCATCCATAGTGGTCCCTTTCCCTGCTCATCACCTCTGGTCATTCCGCTTCTCCCTGCACTGACTTGCTTTCTCTGTCGATTAGAACTGTGGCTTGATTTTTTAAAACACTGGCTTTACATCTTCTAATCAAAGCTTTCTTTTAGTTCAAATAGGTGCAATAATGGGTTTGGTTTAAAAATGCATTTCCAGCCAGTTTGTGTCAAGTGTCCGCTCGCCGAGTAAGAGGCTGGTTCTACCATTTACCAACCGAGCTCGCGGAACTTGAAAGGCAGGGCGGGGCTGGCTGTCGCAGCGCCCCCAGGTCCCCCCCGGTTCATTCAGCTGGAGACTCTCCTGACTAAGCGCGCCGCGTGTGTACAACTAGAGAGCAAATCTGGACGGCACGAGAGACCCGCGTCCTCTGCAGCGCGGCGCAGTGGTGCAGTGTCCCAGGCCTTGCAGCTGCCTCCGCTGCTGCTTAGGGTGAGCCCAGGGAGACCACTCATGAAGGAGCAGGAGCTGGGCTTCGCCAGCTCAGGGTCAGAAAAGGACGGAAGCCTCTGTTCCTGGGATCTGCGTGTGCATCTCTCCTACCACTTAGAGAAGAGTCTCCTGAAATGCAGTACATCAGACATTACTGGGTTCTCAAACATTTTGGTCTCAGCACCCTTTACCTTCTTAAAAATTATTGCAGACCCCAACGATTGTTTGTTTATATAGGTTACATTTATCAATATTTATGTTATTAGAACTTAACAGAAAAAATGTAAATAATCTACTTAGTTATTAATTCAGTTAAAATAATAAACCTATTATGTGTTAACATAAATAATATATTTTATTAAAGTAACCTATATTTTCCAAACAAAAGACGTAGTGAAGAGAGCAGCATTGTTTTACAGTTTTGCGGGTCTTTTTGCTGCCTGGCCTCATGGAGGACAGCTAGCTGGACTCTCATATCTGCTTTTGCCTTCAACCTACTGTGATATGTCATTATGCAGCCTCTGGAAAAGTCCACCGTACACTCCTGAGACCAATGAGGGTGAGAAAGGCAAATGACACCTTAGTATTGTTATGAAAATAGCTTAAGTCTTGTGACCCTGGGCCGGCCCGGTGGCGCACTGGAGAGTGCGCTGCTTGGGAGCGCGGCGGTGCTCCTGCCAAGGGTTCGGATCCCATGTGGAGACCGGTTCCCGCTCACTGGCTGAGCGCGGTGCGGGCGCAACACCGAGGGTTGCGATCCCGTTGCTGGTTCCCGGTACTGGCGCGACACCGAGGATTGCAATCCCATTACCGGTCAGTAAAAAAGACAAAAAGGAAAAAAAAAAAGTCTTGTGACCCTGCAAAAGTGTTGGAGGCCACTGGAGTCCCTGGTACACGCTCTAAGGATCACAGCGGTCCATGAAAACAGGTGGTTTGAGAGTGGTTTTATGTGGGTACACAGATGATCATAAGGACTGTGGATTTTATTTTCTTTAACGTTTATTTCTACTAATGGTTATGTTCTTTTGGTAATTGATATGATTTTTATTTACCCTTAGTGGTAAAATGTTACTTTTAAAAATGTGTTTATGTCGTTAAAATGTGTTAGTATATAATTTCATTTATATGAAGTTTTAGAATAGACAATGGTAGAAAAAAACATCAGGACAGTAGCTGTCTTGGGGTGGGGATGGAGATTGACATGAAGGGACTCTCTGGGATGATAGATGTTCTGTATCTTGACACAGGTTTGGGCCAAAACTCATTAAATAGTACACTTAAAAGTTTGCATTTCATTTTATGTAAATTTTACAAAAGAAATAGTAAAATGTATTTAATTGTAGTCAATGATATGCATGCTGACACAGTAAGGGGGAAGGATTCTCATATCTACAACTCACTTATAAATGCATCAGAAATAAGATGAATTGATAGAAAGATAAAAGGATGGACAGATGTATGATGAAGCAAATATAATAAAATATTAATGGCAGATAATGCTAAGTGGCAGATATATAAGTGTTTTGTGTAAAATTTTTTCACCTTTTTCTTATTGTGAAAATTTTCATAATAAAATGTTAGGGGAAAGAGAGTAGATGTGAAGAAAACTATGAAATCATAGTGGTGGTTGGTAAATGGGGCAAACATTGTACTGACTGAGAGATGAGTTGGGGAAGTAATGATTGCAAGAGCTGGAGGATGCTGCTTCTCCTTCCACACCCCCACCTCTGGTTAAGTGTTCCAGCCAACCATGGATAATAAGGGCTTAGCAGGTGGCTGGGCCTGTGGCTGGTGTTGGGGGCAAGGAACAGACATGACTATAACATGGGCTTTTCCCTCATGGAGCTTACAGGGGCAGAGAGGGACCAGAAAAATAGCGACCATATTATGAGTGTTTACTCAAATCTTTATAACAACCTTTCGAGCTGGGTTTTGTCCCTCCTGAGTAATATATGTATTACTGGTGGCAGGCTCAGCTTGCACTCTCGCACTAAACAAATGACCCGAAAGTCCAAAAGTTGGTGCAAGGATTGGAAGCTTTATTCAAATAACTGGCATCTGCGGGATGACCAGACTAAAATCATCCTGCTTTCTGATGTCTGTCTGGGGTTTATAAAGGGGAAGAGGTGGGAATGTGAGATAAGTGTTTCATCCTGCAGGCAAAGGGGGAGGCTGGTCATGGGATCAGCAGAGGGTCTGAGTCAGATGTCAGGGTCCCATGATGGACTGGGTGCTTTGGCGTTGTGGCATCTGCAGTTGGTGGACTGGTCAGCTTCAAACCCTTGATGTTATCTCAGGGTGGGAGTCCTTACCTCCTAGGGAGAGCTCAAAGACAATAACCTCAGGCAAGCATCACTGGAACACAGAAACATCTGACTCATACCTCTGACTAACGTGGATGCAATTTTCCTTTAAGCGAGAAGGTGAGTTAGTTATCAGCTAAGGTGTTTTGCTTTTCTTTTGGAATTCCTTTGTTTGCAGTTGATTAGGAAAGGTAAGGAAAACAAGAAAACTTAGTTTTAATTCTTAACTTTAGGTGCACAAGCCTAAAGTAAATCGACATAAGAGGGTGTAATGGGAGATACACAGAAATAAACTTTTGAGAAGGATCCTTTTGTGACATGATTTCATCCCTGGGCAGTTTCAGCCATACGGTCAGTTTCTCATTTTCTCTGCTAACCTCAAGGAATTGATGATTATCAGTTGCTAAGTGAATGGCTAACTGGAATTTTCTGCTTGGTCTTAGTTACCCTGAAAAAGGCTGTTGTCTGGCTAAGGTCCCTTTCATATGGAGAAACTGAGGCTGAGAACAGCATGACTCTATGGCTCCTATATGTATCTAACTACTTAATCCATGATAATAAAAGATGACGTCTGACATTAGTCAGGCTAAATAGTGGTCCAAGTGCGTTGCTATAGAAGTATAGAGGAAAGACAAGTAGATTCCGACTTCACGAAACCAATCCTTAAAGAATAAGTGTCATCTTAATAAAAAAAGGAAGGGATGGGGGACAGGCTGTGCAGAAGGCATGAGTTACAGCAGCTGCTGAGCACAAGCCACTGAAGAGGGACCCCTCTTATGAATCCCAACTTCACCTCTTGCCAGCTGTGTGACCTTTGGAACATGTCCAAGGTTTAGTTTCCTCACCTGTAAGTGCTGGTAATAACAATAAGACTTCACATGGTTGTTATGAAAATTCAATGAAATGATGCAGGAAAAGTACTTAGTTCAGTGTTTTTTAAGGGCTCAGTGAATATGCACTATTATTATTTCAGCTGTAGGCAAGAAAGGGCATGTCATGTTGTGATGTTTTTCTTCCTGTTACATTAATTTTAGCTCAAATGTATAGAGCACTTTGGCCTCCAGAGTGGAAGAAGAACACACAGAGCTGCTTGCCTGAGTCCTGCAGGAAATGCCTTTATCATGAGTCCAAGGGGATTCTAGAGGGTGTAGCTAGCTTTTGTCCTTGTGTTCCGACTCCTGTGGCAGCCAGCGCACTGCTGGGTCTAAGTAAGTAGAAGCTTAAAAATATTTATGCAATTGTATTGTGAATTCCAAGTCCCACCTAGTCAGCCTAGGGTCAATCTCTAGAAGGCAAGGGTCATTTTCAGGCTCTCTCCTCCCCATTCATGGCTCCCCTGATGTTTCCCTTCTTCTGGGGCCCTGCTCCAGCCCCCTGCACTGCCCATTGCTTTTCTGCATCTCCACCCTAACCCTCACGCCACTCACAAACCTGTCCTTTTTTGAAGCTAGTCACACTTTATATTCAAATAATCCTGCTTACCTTTTTCCTCACTGTCCCCGCAGTCTACCATCTCTCAACACCGAGATGGGACTGGATTGGAGAATAGGTGCAGAGAGTGTTGGGGCTGGTGTCTCACGGTTGGTGGCTGGAGAGGGGCCTCACTCACTCAAAGGGATGATAGATAGAGAAGACTGAGAAAACAGCTGGAGCTGAAGGCAGGTGTTAAGTCAGGGTATTAAACCAGAAGCCAGGTGTCTGAGAAATGGAAGATATATCTGATAAAAGGGGCACAAGAAATTTGGGGCAGAGTCTGGAAGCCATTAAGTCCATTCATTCTTCCCAAACACTTGTCGAGCTGTGGTCATGGTGGGCACTACATTAGGCAAAGAACTCAGTGATGCCTCAGCCAAAATCTCTGATCTCACAGAGATTACATCCTGGTGGAACGATCAGGATGCACATTACATGAGCAAAAGACAGTGGTAAAAGTAATTATCAGAGAGCAATGAGTTAGGAAAGAAAGGGAGAGGTGCTTAAGAGTGACTTCAGGGACGAAGGCCATTAGACATGGTCAGAGGAGCTGAAATCTGATGGATGGGAAGGAGCAGCCACCTTAAAATCGGGAGGAGCATCTGGCAGAGGGAACTGCAAGAGGAGACATCCTGAAATAAGGGACAAAACTCGCATTTTCAAGGAAAAGAAAAAGGTACAGTAGGTACACACATGCCATTTATTGGCTGCCCTATACTGCACTGAGCCCATTTCCAAATTTGGAGTAATTTTCATGACAAGAGGCAAAGCCCACTATTACTAAGAAAGAAGAGATGGGGCAGTGCTTGCTTTTTAATTATCTTAGAAGCCAGAGCTGAGCATTTGGCTTAAGGCCTTCCAGCCAACCAGATGCTCCCGATGGGACTTTAAGCCTTTAGCAAGTTATTCAAAGATGAAGGGTCAGAAAGATTAGAACCTACCAGGCTGTAGTTGTTGAATACATCACATTGTAGATTTCTGCCTTAAACAGACAGACAGGGATAGAAATGCCAGACACCTGTGGCTGGGCCAGAAGGAGAAAACAAGGTTTCTCCTTCAGAACAGATCTTGCAGGGGTGGGCTGCATCTCTTTATCCATGAGACCAGCTCTCATTAAGCCATCCTTTGGCTTAGGACTAGACAGAGATAGTGACCTTCCTCTTTAAAACCACCTGGTCAAGGGCGCATCTACATGCCAGGAGTGTGCTGAGGTTTAACATGGGCGTATTGAGTTTCTTTGGTTGCACATTGTGGCAAGTCTAGTGTAGATCAAACCCGAAATACTTTTGCTGCAATAAAGGGCGTTTTGTCATAATTCTGCTTTCTCTTTGTCTTTTGCTTTTAAAATTACTGTCTTAAAACTGATGTAAGTGCTCCAATATTTGGTGCTGACGCTGAAGCTTAGCTTATGGACTGGTGATCTTCCACGAAAAGATACGACGATCTCTCTGGCAATTCACTTTTTTGATGCCTATAGTTTCACTCATTGGGCTTTTATGGTGTAAATATTTAAAAATGTCTAAATAGGTCCGAGCCTATGGCGCACTCGGGAGAGTACAGCGCTGGGAACGCAGCAGCGCTCCCGCCGCGGGTTCGGATCCTATATAGGGATGGCCAGTGCGCTCACTGGTTGAGTGCAGTGCGGCCGGTCACAAAAAGGACAAAAAAAAAAAAAAAAGTCTAAATAAATCATTTATAAAATATTATAAATATGTATGCATATAAAATATTCTCCTCAGCAAAGAATATACACAGATGACAAATAAGCATAAAAGATGCTTCATATCATATGTCATTAAGGAAATGCAAATTAAAACAATGAGATACCACTACACACCTATTAGAATGGCCAAATCCATGACACTCACAACACCAAATGCTGACAAGGATGTGGAGAAACAGGAACTCTCATTCACTGCTGATCTGAATGCAAAATGGTACAACCATTTTGGAAAACAATTTGGAAATTTCTTACAAAACTGAATATACTCTTACTATGAGATCCAGCAATTGCACTCCCTGATATTTACCCAAATGAGTTGAAAACTTATATCCACACAAAAAACTAAACATGATGTTTATAGCAGCTTTTTTCATAATTGTCAAATCTTGGAAGCAACCAAGATGTGTCCTTCAGTAGGTGAATGGGCAAATAAACTGTGTAAATCCAGGCAATGGAATATTATTCAGCACTAAGAAGAAATGAGCTACCAGGCCATGAAAAGAAATGGAGGAACCATAAATGCTTATTACTAAGTGGAAGATGCCAGTCTGAAAAGGCTGCGTACTGCATGATTCCAACTACATGGCTTTCTGCAAACAACAGAACTATGGAGACAGTAAAAAGATCAGCGGTTGCCAGCGGGAAGTGAGGGATGAATGGATGGAGTATGGAGGACATTTAGGGCAGTAAAAATACTCTGTAAGATATTACAATGGTGGATACATGTGATTATGTATTTGTCCAACCCCATAGAATGTACAACACCTAGAGTGAACATGTTGTAATTTATGGACTTTGGGTGATAAGGATGTGTCAATGGAGGTTCATCAATTGTAACCCGTGTACTACTCTGGTTTACCATGTTGATAGTGGAGGAGAAAAGAAAAAGGCAAACTGTAAAAGCTCTATAAAATTAATCTTTTAAAAAGAATAAAAGCTCTATGCAACATTTGAAAATATGATGTAAATAAAAAGTAATAAAGAAAAGTAAACAAAAATAGTAATAATAAATTGTAAAAATGCTGTTGTGATTCTATTTTAGGTTTTTGCATTCAAAGCACTATCAAGAATGGTTGTCATGAGAACAGGCCAGGAGTCCCAAAATGAGCTTCGGAGACACCAAGGTCTGGAGGGGCCCTTCAGCAGACCATCTACAGGGATGTCACTTGATCTTACCCAATAAATAAATGGGATTGCACTGTTTTAACAGTTGGGGAAAAAGTAAACGTCTCTCCCCATGGCGCCCTTTTACCGCTGCTTTTGGATTTGAAAGACCATCACTTCTATGGTAATAAGACAGCAGCTCAGGAAGAGATAGACGATATCATTTCGAATTGCAACCACATTTAGTATATTTAATGAAAACTGCCCTCCACACTTGACCTTAACCTAGCACTTCTTATCAATGCCAGAAACCTGGCTCATTAATTAAAGCTGCCCTTGGACTGAGCTGCATCCAAAATGATAATTTGCTAGAGCAAAACAAAAAAAGGCCTGGCAGGGAAGAAGGATGCTTGAAAGGGCCTCTAGGAGCTAATAGCATTGGTGCATGTGGTCAGAGGGGATTCTGGGGCCCCGGGCTGGCCTCCAAAGACTCAGAATCTTCAGCTTCACAAAGGACCTTTAAATATAACACCCTGATGTCTAAAAATTTCCTGTAAACACAGGACAGCTTCTATATCTCCCAAGTAAAACAAATGTGCGAGCCTCAACATACAGCAAAGTTAAGTTATAATAATATTTCAAATTCATACAGTACTTGGTTGTTTAGAAATAAAGGAGATTCTGGACTTGGAGATCAAGGTCATACAACTAACAAGTGGTGAAATTACAATTTAAACCCAGATCTGTGTAACTTGATCATGTTATTAAGCCCATAGCACGATGCTGACATTTATTCAATGCTAAAAAAAAAAAAAAAAAAAGAAAGAAAAGTATCTATTGGTGGGAGGTATAGTAAAAGATCATTGAAATTCAGAAAAGTTTTTGGTCAGCAGGTGATGGTAAATGGAAATAAATACTACAGTGCTCATTAATACCACTGTTACTAATCTAAAATGTTGAAAATATAAATCACATTCTACTCAGCACCCAGTAGTTTTTTTTTCATGAATGAGATGAATTTGTGTTTTCAGAGGTTTATTCTTGCTTTCTATCCTCCATGAAATACTTTCTTCATAAGGTTCTAAGTTGCCCAGTGTGAGTTCTCCTAACTTGAGGTTTCTAGAAACTTAACACTTGAAGTTAAGGTGAAGAAAAATGACAGAGCCTCAGCATCCAGTAGCATTTAGTAACACTGTTTGAGAAATTTAACTGAAGCAGACCTTGAAAGTGATTTTTTTTTCTTTTCAAATATCATCAGCAGGTTATTTCCACCTTTCAGGATGCTATAATTGCATTTTTCTTTAGAAATGTCAAATCAGGCTATGAATACAGTATAATTACTGTGCAGGAAGGAAGCTAAACAGGTGACTGCTGGTGTTAGAAAGAGAACTTGAAAAAACTGGAAGGGGTGGCTTTTTCCAGGAGTTGCATAGGCCAGGCGGGTAGCAGGTCGTGGGGCACAGGCCTGCCTGGGCAGAGGGCATGGCAGGTAAGGACGGAGGAGGTCAAGGACATCAGATGTGGCAGGACTTGGGGTGTGTGTTGATGGCGAGGCACCTTGTGGATGCAGGGTCTCAGCAATTCCACAAAGCTGCCCTGGGAAAGTGAGCGATGTTTTAAGATGAATAAAAATCAGGAAATTGGGTGTAAGAATTGAAATAAAACAGGGCTTTCTCTGGCAGGGCTGAAGTTTGCACACACAGGCTCATATCAGTTCTTACTATGAAAACTACAGCAACCTCTGCTGGTTTGGCTTTTCTCAAATGGCAGCTTTAGGTTGTGAAATAAAAAATCTTTAACATCCAAACCACAATGACTGCTTCATACCATTATTTTATCTATATGGCTTTTATATTTGTTTGGGTCAACAAAATCTCTGTAGAATACTGAAAGCAGAAAGGCTTGTCTTTTTTTTTTAATAACAGCTTTATCAAGATATAATTTATATACCATATAATTCACCCATTTAAAGTGTACAATTCAGTGATTTTTATTATTTTCTCAAGATTGTGTAAATATCACCACTGATTCCAGAATATTTCATCACTCCAAAAACAAATCTTATTCCCATTAGTAGTTAATCCCCATTTCTCTCTAACATTCCCACTTTAGCCCTAGACAACCAGTAATATATTTTCTGTCTCTATGAAATTGCCTATTGTGGACATTTCATATAAATGAAATCACACAATATGTAGCCTTTTGTGCCAGGCTGCTTTCACTTAGCATAATATTTTTAAGGTTCATCTATGTTGTAGTATGTACCACTACTTTATTTATTTTTATTGCCTAATAATATTTCATTGTATAGATACACAATTTTGGTTACTCATTTATCAGTTGGTGGACATCTGGGTTCTTACTTTATTTTGCCTATGATGAATAATGCTGCTATGAATATTTTTATACAAGCTTTTGTGTGGACATACATTTTCATTTCTCTTTGGGTATATAACCTAGGAGTGAAATTGCTGGGTCATACAGTAAGTCTATCTTTTAAGCTTTTGAGGAACTACTGGACTGTTTCCCATCACAGATGCACCATTTTACATTTCACCAGCAGTGTATGATGGTTCCAATTTCTCCACATCCTTGCCAACACTTGTTATTATCTGCCTTTTTGATTATAGTCATCCAAGTGAATGTAAGGTGGTATCTCATTGTGGTTTTGCATTGACTTGCAATTGATTGTCTTTGATCCACATTTTCCTTATGGCTAATGATTCTGAGCATCTTTTAATGCGTTTATAGGCCTGCTGTATATCTTTTTGGGAGAATGTCTATTCAAATCTTTTGCCTATTTTTTAATTGGATAATTTGTCTTTTTGTCATTGAGCTGTAAGAGTTCTTTATGTATGAACTCATGTTCTATATACAATTTTCTTATCAGATATATGATTTGCAAATATTTTCTCCAATTTTGTGGGCTTCTTATTTTTTACATTGTGTCCTCAAAATTAAAAACATTTTTAATTTTGATAAAGTCCAATTTTTAAATTTTGTTTGTGCTTTTGGGCTCATATCTAAAATAACATTGCCTAACCTAAGGTCATAATGATTTACACCTTTGTTTTCTCCTAAGACTTTCCTAGTTTTAGGTCTTACAGGTAGGTTTTTAATACATTTTGAGTTAATTTTTTTTATGTGCTGTGAGGTCCAATTTTATTCTTTTGCAGTGGGTATCCACTTGCCCCAGCACCATTTGTCTTAAAGACTATTCTTTCCTCCATTGAATGGTCTTGGTACCCTTGTTGAAAAATCAATTGACTATAGATGTGCAGGTTTATTTCTGAACTGTCATTCTATTTCATTCATCTATGTATCTGTCTTTT
Organism: Galeopterus variegatus; assembly: GCF_000696425.1. Classification (NCBI taxonomy): domain Eukaryota; kingdom Metazoa; phylum Chordata; class Mammalia; order Dermoptera; family Cynocephalidae; genus Galeopterus; species Galeopterus variegatus. The sequence continues at coordinate 82,793 of NW_007730386.1, forward strand.
TTCCAGCACCACACTGTTCTGATTACTATAGTTTTGAAACCATTTGAAATCAAGATGTGCGAGTACTCCAATTTTGTTCTTTTTCAAGGTTGTTTTGGTTATTCTTGCATTTCCGTATGTATTTAGGAATAGCTTGACAATTTCTTCAAAGATGCCAGCTGAAACTTTGATAGAGATTGAGTTGAATTTGTAGATTAATTGGGGATATATATAGTGTTATGTTAACAATATTGTTTTTCAATCCATGAACATGGGATGCCCTTTCACTTAATCAGGTCCTTGATTTCTTTTAACAATGTTTTGTAGTTTTCAGACTGTACATTTTGCACCTCTTTTGTTAGATTTATTCTTAAGGATTTATTCTTTTTTATGCTATTGTAAATAGCATTGTTTTCTTAATATTATTTTCAGTTTGTTTATTTTTACTGTATAGAAATACAATTGATTTTTGTATATTGATCTTGTATCCTACTGAACTCATTTATTAGTTCTAATTTTTTTTTTAGTTTGTAGATCTCTTAAGATTTCCTGTATATAAGATCATGTCATCTGCAAATAGAAATTGTTTTACTTCTTCCTTTCCAATCTGGAGGCATTTTGTTTAATTTTCTTATCCAATTGCCCTGGCTAGAAACTCCAGCACATGTTTTTTTTTTTTTTTTCTTTTTTGTCTTTTTTCGTGACCAGCAACGGATCGCAACCCTCAGTGTCGCGCCCGTACCGGACCGGGACCGGCAACGGGATCGCAACCTTCGGTGTTGCGCCCGCACCTCGCTCAGCCAGTGAGTGGCCGGTCTGTATGTGGGATCCGAACCCTCGGCGGGAGCGCCGCCGTGCTCCCAAGCGGCACACTGTAGCAGTGCGCCACCAGGCCGGCCCCAGCACAATGTTGAATGGAGGTGTTGAGAGCAGACAGCCTTCTCTTGTTCTTGATCTTAGGGAGAAAGCTTTCTCATGTGACACCATTTTGTAATGTAACATTATTATGATGTTAGCTATGGGTTTTTTGTAGATGTCTTTATCAAGTTGAGAAAGTTCCCTTCTATTCTCAGTTTGTTCAGTTTTTATCATAAAGGGGTGTTGAATTTTGTCAAATGTGTTTTTTTCTTTATCCGTTGAGATCATCATGTGATACTTTCCCTTTATTCTATTAATATGGTGTCACATTAACTGATTTTTAGATATGTCTTCTACATTGACGAAATGTGAGAAGTGAGGAGGGGAGGACTCAATCATGGCATGTCAGTGGCATTTTTCTAGAAGGGTCTTACTAGTATAGATATCATCTCCTAGAAAATTGTTTTTGGGGAGACATCGTTACATCCATTTAAAGTTTTAAAAAATTGCTTTAAAAAGAAAATATATACACACTACACAGAGCAGGTTCTTTTCTTTGTGAACTTTTTACTATTAGGTTACCTGAGGTAAGCAAAGCTTGAATTTAATTTACTTAAGCAGTGCTCCAGCTCTCCTATCAGACCCTCCCTTAAAAAAAATTAAAGGTGGCATTAATGTGGATCCAGGCACACATCTCTGTAATTCATTCCTCCTTTAGAATATAAACATTAATACAAAGGGCTTGTTCAAGATTTCTTAGTACATGTATATCAATTCGTTTGTTTTGTTTGGTCATTTAATTACCCATTATTCATTCAATAGGTATTTGTTGAATCCTCCTTATTTGGTGATTTAATAACTCTTCCCATGTCTAATTGCAATTTCTACTTTTTTTTTAACTAAAGCACTTAACACACAGTATTATAGCTGTTTGCATAACTGCCCATCTACACAATAGATTGTGATATCTCCTAAAATAAGAACTGTGATTCTCGTTTATATTCCCAGATTTTAATACAGTCTGATGCGGTCTGACACAGAGTAGGCGCCCCTAGATGATCATGAGGATGCATGGAACAAGTGAAGGGTGAATTAAAAAATGCAAACAATAGATGTGATCCTATGTGACATGCGAAGACATTCTTCATGGACCTTAAGAGATTTGACTCCAGCATGGGAAAAGAGACTCTCAGCACAATGGCTGACATGGCTGTTTGCATACTCAATGGCCACCTTCCCTTCCTCCCTACCAAAAGAATTCCATTTTTTTTTTAGGTAGGGAGTGCCAACCCTTTAATTTTCAGAAAGCCTGGCCCCTCCCCAGGAATGAGTTATAACAGGTCAAATCCAATCATGGCAACCCCATTTCTCTTTCTCAGTGATGGGTCCAGAAGTAAACATGTGATCCAGTATAAGCCAATGAAGCATGAGGAAGTCTTCTGGGGAGTTTACTCTTCCCCCATAAAATATGATGGTGATGGGTCCATAGGTAAACATGTGATTCAATATAAGCCAATGAAGCATGAGGAAGTCTTCTGGGGAGTTTACTCTTCCCCCATAAAATATGAGACACCTGAAGATAATACCTTTTGCGTCATGTCCGTTCCCTATTGCTTGGAAGATACAGCATGTGCCAGGTATATTTTGAACTGTTGAGAACACAGTGGTGAAAGCGAGTCAAGGTCTAAGCCCTCATGGGGATTATATACTATCAGTTAAGACAGAAAATGAACAAGGAACACAGAAGTAAATACACTATGATGGGAAATGAACTGGGGTTATTTCACAGAAGGAGATGGGGTGGGAGGGAAGACGTCTTTTTAAACTGAGACCAGAAAATATCTGGGGAAAGAATACTCCAGCAGGTGAAGAGGTTATTCTAGAATTGTAAAGGTGGCCAGTGTGGGTGGAATATGGAGCGAGAAGGTGAGAGTGGGGGAGAGGTGGGAAATGAGGTAGAAAAATGGGCCAGAATGTGGCATGGACAGTGTTAGAGGCCATTACAAGGAGTTTGAATTTTATTCTCAAATGCGATGGGAGCCACTGGAGAGTTTTAAACTGTGGGCCTATTTCTAGAAAAAATGTTAACACAAACTAAGCTTTTGATTAATTACCCTGCATTTTAAAGGCCTTGAGTTGAAAGAGAGTAATCAAAGTAGGAAAGACCTAATTTACCAGTAATTCTTATCCTAGGCTTGCTTATTTATTTACTTAATGGCATTTTCTATTAGTCTTATTTGATAATTTGGGTATTTAAAAATGTTGGTTTTATTTTTCATTGTGATATTGTTAATTTAAAGCTATTTGCAGACTTTTACAGGCTATAATGGAGTAATGGATTTAACAGATATTTTGTCACAGGTTTTGGCAACTTACTAAGTTTGGAGAATGAAGTAGAAAGTAATGTAAAGACCACACTATGCTTCCAGGTCTGCCCTCTGTTGTAGCAACCTCCAGTTTTACTGCTGTTAAACTCTTCTCACAGGTTCCCTCCAAACAAGACAGTGAGCTTTAGGCAAATTTCTATCGCTCCTTCAAATCCCAGTATGATGCCTCATAAGGAGAAAATGCCCATAAATTTGTATGATTAATACGTGTCTGAACATCTGTCTTTTTGGTCCCAAGTTTAAAAGTCCCAAGAAGAGCTCTGAGAACTTGTGTTTGGGGCAGTGCCCACCCTTGTGCCAATCACAGTAGTTAGGTGAATGTAGTTCAGCTTTCACCGTGTTCTCCCTCCCTGCCCCAACCAAGGAGGAGTGAGGGCTGTATGCAGATGGCTTCCCGATTTACACCACCAGCAGGCTGTAGTCAGAGAATGACTGTTTTGCATAGAATAAACATTACGGGTCCACATTGCCTCTCTGCTGAGCTCACCACCTGCATGTGGGACTTCCCACTGTAAATGAGCATCTCCCCTGAATGTTGCTCAGGCACTTCGAACTCAATCTCTTCTCCTCATGCTATTCTCAAACCTGATCCTCCACAGTGCACGGCCCTGACATACATCCAGTTGTTTAAAGGAGTGTTGGGAAAGTGAAAGAAAATGGTCAGGGCCCCTCAGATGTTCAGAATCTTGCCAAGCATGTAAATATGCATGTGTGCCCAGGTGTTCCTTGGTTATTGTCTAATGTAATTGCGCATGTGCACCCAGGTGTCCTGGGTTATGACTTAAGTATAAAGGATGAGTGGCTCTGATTCACACGGGCTGCCCCCCACCCCTGGGATGCTGCTACTGTTGTGGGAAGTTGTTGCTGCCAGTGACCCCAGGGTGCCCCGAGAGGCTATCACAGCTGCTGCTGCTGAGGACTGAGCTCGTGTTGTCTGACAATGGCTCCTGGGATCTT
>NW_007730386.1:87157-88474 GCF_000696425.1 Galeopterus variegatus
TTCAAATCCCAGTATGATGCCTCATAAGGAGAAAATGCCCATAAATTTGTATGATTAATACATGTCTGAACATCTGACTTTTTGGTCCCAAGTTTAAAAGTCCCAAGAAGAGCTCTGAGAACTTGTGTTTGGGGTAGTGCCCACCCTTGTGCCAATCACAGTAGTTAGGTGAATGTAGTTCAGCTTTCACCGTGTTCTCCCTCCCTGCCCCAACCAAGGAGGAGTGAGGGCTGTATGCAGATGGCTTCTGGATTTACACCACCAGCAGGCTGTAGTCAGAGAATGACTGTTTTGCATAGAATAAACATTACAGGTCCACATTGCCTCTCTGCTGAGCTCACCACCTGCATGTGGGACTTCCCACTGTAAATGAGCGTCTCCCCTGAATGTTGCTCAGGCACTTCGAACTCAATCTCTTCCCCTCATGCTATTCTCAAACCCGATCCTCCACAGTGCACGGCCCTGACATACATCCAGTTGTTTAAAGGAGTGTTGGGAAAGTGAAAGAAAATGGTCAGGGCCCCTCAGATGTTCAGAATCTTGCCAAGCATGTAAATATGCATGTGTGCCCAGGTGTTCCTTGGTTATTGTCTAATGTAATTGCACATGTGCACCCAGGTGTCCTGGGTTATGACTTAAGTATAAAGGATGAGTGGCTCTGATTCACACGGGCTGCCCCCCACCCCTGGGGTGCTGCTACTGTTGTGGGAAGTTGTTGCTGCCAGTGACCCCAGGGTGCCCCGAGAGGCCATCACAGCTGCTGCTGCTGAGGACTGAGCTCGTGTTGTCTGACAATGGCTCCTGGGATCTTTCCCAGTTACTTAGCATGGACCTGCATGTAAGGAGTCTGGTGACCCAGCCTGGCATGTCTGGGGTCTGTGACCCAGTCTGTACAATGCGTTTGAAGGGTCTGAGCCCTAACCATGACAATACAAATGGAAACAGTATAACTAAGATAATGAAATGTTTTGGCTTTAGTTATGAATTACCACAGCCAATTAGCTATTAGCTATTGTTTTTACAATATAATTAACATAGCTATGGCCCTAACCCCGATACCACCTCAAGTTCGGGTATCTCTGCTTTTCTGCTTGGGGGCTTTCTAATTACAATGGTTCCCAAATTTCAACAGGCATCAGAATCCTCTGGAAGGCTTGTTAAAACAAAGGTTGTGGGGCTCTGCCCTCAGATATTCTGATCAGCAGGTGTCAGAGAGGACCTGAGACCTTGCATTTCTAACGAGTTCCCAGGTGCTGCTGCTGCCAGTCTGGGAGCCACAGTTTGAGAACCACGGTTCAATGAAGTAGCTCTGCTGCT
>NW_007730386.1:89299-90310 GCF_000696425.1 Galeopterus variegatus
GAGCGCCGCCGCGCTTCCCAAGCGGTGCACTTATCCAGTGCGCCACCGGGCCGGCCCTCCAGGAATGATTTGAAGTCTGCCTCACACAGTTTACCAGGGGCCCCGGTGGTACTGAGCCCAGTCCCTCCCTGGCATTCCCTTTATTGGCTTCCCTCTTTCCCCTTCCCCATTTCCTCTTTTGTGTTTCATGGGATTTCCTCACACATAAGCTATCTGCACCCATGTTCCTGTTTCAGGCTCCGCTTTGAGGGGGACCCAAACAAAGTCAAAATCTTATATCCAAATCATTCCAGGTCCCTTGACTTGAATCACTGATTCTCCCTGGTATACTCCTACCCCACCTTGTAGAGAGCTCAGAGAGATAAACCCCCCTCACGCAAGACAAAGTGAAATGAATGGAATGTGCGCTCACAGCATCGCTTGCTTCCCTTTTGTGGCATTCATCAAAATTATATTTTTGACCAGTTGTATAATTATGTGTTTAGTATCTGTCTTTTCTTCTAAACTTTGGAGGCTGGGTTTTTCCTTGTTCACTATAATCTCTTTTGTGCCTAAAACCATACTTGGCAAATAGTAGGCACCCATTAAACATTTTGGAATGAATGACCTAATAAACAGGTTATTTATATATTAGTTAATATTAATATCTCATATTTATAAAGCTGTTTACAAAGCACTTTACAATAAATTTCCATTTTATTCTTCAAAACCATGAGAAGCAGAATATTTTTATTAATATATTTTTCTAGAATTTATCAAGTGGGCTATTAAGTTCCAGGCTCTTTGCAACGGGCTGTGATAGAGATGTATAACATAATGCTTCTCAAACCTCAGTGTTTAGTCAGATTGCCTTGGAATCTAGTAAAACTGCAGGTTCTGATTCACTGTGGGATTCTGTGTTTCTAACAAGTTCTCAGGCAATGCTTATGCTCCTGGTCTGGATACTACACTTTGAGAAGGAAGGGTTAGGTTAGGGGTTCTCAGCCTTGGTTGCACATTGAAATCACCTGG
>NW_007730386.1:91485-94666 GCF_000696425.1 Galeopterus variegatus
AGGGTGCATTTTGAGGACTCCGTGAAGTTTGATATCGTGAGAGCGCACACTCGGAGCAAGGCAGTTACTGCAGGACAGCAGGTTTGATCAATAGGCTGGGACCAAGCCATGAGGGGCATCCTGTGCTATTGTTAGACTTTATTCTCAAAGCCATGGGGAGTTAGTGAAGGGAATGGTCAAGGTCACCTTGATAATAGCCTGGAGGATAGTCATGGTGTGTCTAAGAAACAACAGACACACCCCAAAATAATTGGAACCCCTCAGGATGCCAACACTGAGGGCATAAACTGGGCAGTGGGGGCCCAGACAATGCAGAGGGAGTAGACAGAAACCAGAGATGCCAACTTGACAGCACTATCAACCTGATGTTGGAGTTGGGGTCAGGGAGTGTTGGCTCAATAACCCAAACTGATGGCGGCACCAAAGAAATGTGGAGAAAGGTATTTGTGGGGATAGGGATAGAGGAGGTGAAAAAGATTTGTGTATATTGGGGAAACATGTTAGGCACTTAGATATACAGCTCTGTAGCTTAGGAGGGAAGGAGCCAAGCAGATGGTAATTAAACAAGACTGATCAGATTGTACAGAGAGGAAATAGAGTGAAAAGAAGATCCACTGAGTAGTTACAGCCACATTCCAAACACTATTGATGTGTAAAAAACAGCCCCAAACTTTTAGGCTTAAAGAAACAATGATCATTCATTTTGTTTACAGTGCTGCCCCTTGGGCAGGGCTCAGTGAGGTTATCTCTACTTCATGTACTTTCAGATGGGGCCTGGAGGGAATGGATCCACTTCCAAGATGGATCTGGGGAGCTTTTAGAAGTACAGCTCACTTACATGGCCAGCAAGTCAGTGCTGGCTGTCCCCTGGGAGCTCAGCTGGGCCTGTGGGCCAGAGCCTTCAATTACCCCTCTACCTGCCACCCTCTGTGAATGCTTAGGCTTTCCAGTATGGTGGCTGGGTCCCAAGAGAACCCTGAGGAAACTGTATCACCTTTTATGGCCTACCCTTCTAATTCACAGCATCACTTCCATGGCATTCCCAAGCTCAGCCCAACTTGAGGGGAGGGAACACAGGCCTCACCTCTCACAGACAGGAGAATCAAAGCCACACTGTGAGAACAGCATGTGCATGGGAGATATGATGTTTGGAAAATTCATCTGCCACACCCTATGCTCCTGGGGGAAGTCTGAGGAAGAGAGTCAGCCCAGGCACCCTGTCTACAAGTCTAGTGCTCTTTCCTCTATGCTCAGGCTACTCAAAGGGTGTACAGAGCAGCAGCAGCAGCGTCACCTGTAACTTGTTCCTAACCCAGTCCTAAGCCCAGGACTGTAATCTAACAGGAAGCCCAGGTGATGCATCTGCACAGTGCATCCGAGAAACACTTCTCTGTTCTGTATTAGCTCTGCTGGCTGCTGGTGCCCAGGGCATCGTCCGAGTTCTCAATTGCTGCACCATGTCTCCTCGTGCATCCTCTCCAAGTCCACTACACACAATGTGTCAGGTGCAAGGGTTTATGAAGTGCTGCGTACACACTTCTCTTGCTCTAATCACTGGCAGGACTTGGCGGGGAGAGCATTTTTCTAGGACATGGCAAACATCCTCTGACAACAGGCTAGGCCCCGCTGACTGGCAGACGGGCACGTGGAAAGAGAGCGAGCTGCTCAGTTCATTACCTTCCTCCTCAACAACTCAGCTCTGGCTTTTGGGAAAACAGAACACCCTGGAAGCACCTTCAGAAGTCACATTAACTCTTATGGGCCAGGGTGCAGGCCTTTAGGCCATCTGCCTCTGGCAACAGAGTAAAAAGTAGCTTCTGTTGTCATGTGTCAGGGTTCTGTATGACAAAGAAAGTGGACATGGCTCTGTTGGAACAAATAGAAGCCAGAGCTCTTCTGTATGCTAATATATGAAGACTGCTGGCCAATTGTGGACATGCGTGACCAAAGGACTGATGCCACCAAGACTTGTGTGTCTGACCTGCTGTGTCCATTCACTCATGAAGTATTTTTGAGCTCTGAGGCTGTGCCAGGCACTGGGATGCAGTGGTGAACAGGCCACCTCCCTACATGGGGCAGGAACAGAGGTAAAGGCAGAAAGCCATGTGCTAGGTTAGGAAATCAGGTTGGTGGCATTTGGCCTCACCAGCCTATTCCTAGCTGAATTCTCTAGACTCATGATAATTGCCCCAAGGCTCAGTATTTGTGCGGCTGTGAATGTGGGTCTGGTAGAGACTGGGCTGGAAGTGTCTTGGCCTCTGAAACCAGAGCCTGTGCCGCCCAGCCTTATCTTGATGATGCAGGGCCAGCACCTGCTTAAGGGACAGTTCCCTGCTGGCCAGAGGCCAGGCTTTCTCTGTCACTGTCAACAATTCCCATACCTATAGTATTCTATACCTTTTAAAGTCATCATACATGCAAAATGTCCCTTAAATACCTGAATCACCTGGAATGGTAAGCACAGTTTTATGGACAAAGGAGTTGGTGTTCCAAGACTCAGCCCAGCTCTGTGGGCTCCCAGAACTGGTCACCTCTCAGCATCATTCATCTTATGCCTGCTTCTTCAACTTCAATGTCCTATAGTCACCTTGGGCCCTCGTTACAAAACAGACTGATTCAGGAGTGTTCGGAGGTGGGATTGGAGATTTGGAATTACTAATGAGCTCCCGTGGTTTTTTGATGCTGTTGGTCCAAGGATCATACTTTGGATAACAAGGGCCAAAGGAGCTGCTGACTACTGCTTTTGTAAATCAGTACACTGCACCCAGCCACAATCACTAGGTGTGTCTCTGGCTGCAAAATGGCACAGTTGAGTGACTGCCACAGAGACTAAAATATTTACTTATCTGGCCATTTTCAGAAAAAGTTTACAGACAGACCCCTGCTCTAGAGTCAATTGAGGTTGTTGATTCAATACACCTGGGAAATTCTCACGCACACGTGTACATGGACCCAGCCTGCAGTGGTTCTGATTTAATTGTGCTGGTGTGCATCCTGGGGATTGGGGTGTAGAAAGGCCCAGACATTGCATATGGGCTGCAGACCCCAATGGGTTAACTGGAGCACCATCGGTTCTCTCACCTGCTTCCTCTCTTGCTGCCTCTCCAGTTCGGCCATGTGACTCTCATTTTTAGATCTGTAATTTGCAGCTGATTTCTGCAGCTGCTCTGGGAACAGATTT
>NW_007730386.1:95208-105853 GCF_000696425.1 Galeopterus variegatus
TTTAAAGAGAAAGTTAGAATGCACAGCTGAGTACTGGGGCTCCCCTGCCCCCAGCATATTTATATGCAAATAGCCAAGAGCTTTGTTTTTGCAACCACTAAAATTGAATCAGAATCCAGAGATCTTTTTATGTTGCTTAACCTTCCGTGATTTTTCCCTTTGCTTTTCTGGGCACATTTCTACCTGTCTTTTTGTTTTTCCTCTTGCATCCTCCAGAGCGTGGTCAGCCTTTTGCTGCCTCCTTATTAATCAAAGCAGATTAAGCCTCATTTTCTTATAGCTGTATTTGCTGGGAGAGGTTGGTATTTAGTGTTTGCCAATTTCCACAGGGAAGGGAGCATTCTACCATGCAGCAATAAGATAAAAATGGTTGGAAAGGAACATCCTGGAAGCTGAGAGGAGGTGAGAGGCTCCAACAGAGGCTGGAGGTGATTTAAGGTACAATCTTATCTCTTTACTTTGCCCAATGGGATTTTGGAACATCAGCTACCTTTCTTGGTTCTGAGCTCTTCCTGGAGGAAGACTCAGATTCTTCTAGAAACATTTTTTAGAGTCACAAAGAATGCTTCTCTTGTGACTACATGATCACATTCCTCCTTCTTCCAATCTAATCTCTGATTCTACCCAGAAGAAGTTCCCTTTAGACCTAGGACAGGGAACTTTCCGGGAGGAGCTGGTACCACCTCAGAAGGGAGGGTCTGTTTGTGACCTTTGGACATTTTGCCTTGGGTAGAAAACTATAAGGCAAAGCCCCCTGAAGACTTTTAACATCCAAGTGATGATTTTCAAACCTGGTTGTACTTTAGAATCATCTACAAAGCTTTTAAATTGCCTATAGCCAGACCCGGATCCCCGACATGCTGATGTGTCTGTGGTGTGGCCTAGGCAATGGTATTTTTTTCATATTTTATTTTGAAATAGTTCAGACTTTAAAAAAAAAAAAGGTACAAAAGAGTACAATTACTATGTAATTGTAATTACATTACAATTCACTTGGCTTTCCCAAATGTTCATCATTTATATAACTGCAATACCATGATCAAAATCAGGAGTTTGATACATGTAATGACCTTAATACAGACCTTGCTCAAATTTTTCCCATTGTCCCCCTAATGTGACTTCCAGGATCCCACATACATTTAGTTATGTCTTCTTAGTCTCCTTTAATCTGGGACAGTTCCTCAGTCTTTTTTTGTCATTTATGACCTTGGCACCTTGGAAGAGTATTGGCCAGTTATTTTGTAGAATGCTCTTTTATTTGGTTTTGGGACGGGTATGAGGGCAGGCTCTCCAGATCATTCTAATGTGCAGCTAAGATTGAGGACAGTGATCCAAGGTAGTTCGAGAGAAGATCATTATACTTGGTAAATTATACTAGGATCATGAGAAAACTGGGGAAGGCACTGGAGAAGAGAGCAAGGACCAGCAGGACCTGGATCCATCTCGGGTTTGGTCTCTCCCCAGGTCTTTCTCCTAGACCTGTGTTGTTCATTCTCTTTTTCCACCTCTATACTCAGGTTCCAAATTAGTGACTTCATTTGGTATCAGCCCAACTCCCTTTTGCCACATGGACATGGGGTAAAATCCTGCAAGTGTAGACCCATCTTCTCACAAGGCTCTCCATGGTGGGACCTGGTCTCTGCTCCTGGCATGAACCAGCCTCAGGGTCTTTGCACTTGCTGTTGCCTCTGCCCTTGACTCTTCTGGGTCTTTACTCCCAGGCCTTGTCGCAGTCTTCACAGCACCTCCCCTGCTCCACGTGGAGGAGATCGTTGCCTGTTTCTTCACCTCCAGAACCTCGGAGACTGGCTGATACAAAGCAGGTGCGCAGTATATACTTGCTGAATAAATGAAAGAAATAGTAAAGAATTTTAAAAACAGTTTGACTATTCACTAAGAGGAGACCCCATTGATAACACAGGAAAATTATTTCAGTTTCTCTCTCTTTTTTTTTTACCAGTTGCTCAGCCTCCCGCTGTATAGACCGCCCCTTCCTGTCCAGGAAAGATGGCCCCTGAGAGGAGCCAGCCAGTAACTCCCTCTCCCTTCCACAGGCACGGGGTGAAAGCAGACTGTCACATACCTGTAATTTCTCTTCTGTTCTTGTCACAGTTATGAGCTGTAAAGAAAGCTTGGGTACCTGATGTGGCCCTGATAAATCGTCCTGCAGTGGCTTCTCAAAATAAAATTCCTCTACTGCTGAGAGGAAGGAAAGAAACCAGATATCCTTTTCTTCTAAAAATAATTAGCCACCTTTGTTTCTGTGGGCCAGGCAATGTGCACTTGTGTGTATAAAATTTACCTCTCCTAAATCCTAAGAGATAAATAACTATTATCACTATTTTATAGATGTGACAACTGAGGCTTAGAAGGGTTAAGTCAGCCAGTAAACCACAGGGCTGAAATTTAAACCTGGGGTTTTTTTGTTTTTTTTCCTTTTTTTGTCTTTTTGTTGTGACTGGTAATGGGATCGCAACCCTCAGTGTCGCGCCTGTACCAACTGAGGCTTAGAAGGGTTAAGTCAGCCAGTAAACCACAGGGCTGAAATTTAAACCTGGGTTTTTTTTGTTTTTTTTCCTTTTTTTGTCTTTTTGTTGTGACTGGTAATGGGATCGCAACCCTCAGTGTCGCGCCTGTACCGCAACCGGCAACGGGATCGCAACCCTTGGTGTCGCGCCCGCACTGCGCTCAACCAGTGAGCGGACCGGTCTCTATATGGGATCCGAATCCTCGGTGGGAGCGCCGCCGCACTCCCAAGCACCGCACGCTACCGAGTGCACCACCGGGCCGGCCCATAAACCTGGGTTTTTTGATGCTCCAACGGGTGATCTTAATACTCTCCAATATTTGGGTAACTGCCTATAAACTCAGTGGAAATAGGAGGAAGCTGACACCTTGCAGACAACCCCAGGTTTGGATTGCTTTGGGGACCGGAAGAATGCAGATATTCTGACTTTAGAAACTGAGAATTAGCTGCACGGCTTAACCATTCTCCAGGTCTGTTTATCCCTCCTCACCTTCCTGGGAACACATCTGCCAGTCGTTCTGGTGTAGTGCAATGGTTCTCGAAGTGTGGTCCCCGGGGCCACAGCATCAGATGCATCATGTGGAAGTTCTTAGAAGTGCGGGATCTTGGCCTCTCACCCATGACCTCCTGAATGAGAAACTCTAGGTTGGAGTCCAGGATCTGTGATTTGTCAAGGCCTCTGGGTGATTCTGATGCCAGTCCAAGTTTGAGAGCCCCTGACACAGTTGCTAGGATAGTAACCTCTGGCTCCAAACTTCTCATGTTCAAATGACAGCCCTGCTGCTTACTGGCTGTGTGGCCTTGTACAAACTACTTAGTCTCTTGGTGCCTCAGTTTGCTCATCTATAAAGTGGGGATAATAATAGTACCTACCTCATTGTCATCAAGATTAAATGAGTTAATATATATAATTTGAACAATGAATAATGCTGTTTAATATTAGCTATTTATATCTTCTTTGCCCACATTTATTTTGCTTTTTATTCACCATAAACAAATACAAAAACTGGTTTTTGCTTCCCCTGGCTTCTCTGGATCCTTTAAGGAGGACCCAGCATCTCTGAGGATGCAGTTGGGTGAGTCTTTGCTACTCTAAGCTGCTGATGAGTCAAGGCTGAGCTGGATAATGCCAGCACCTGTTACCAGGTTAAATGGGACCAAAAGACATTTCAGTTTGCTTCAAAAATAACTCAGACCTACACAGTGGTAGCAGAAAGCATTTGGTAACCAAATCTGTATTCCTGTGTCTTTGGACTCTGCAGGTAAAGAGTCCTACGGCCCAGCTCTGTTGAGCCCTTCAGCACTTGTTTGCAAAATGGATGATTACCTAAAGAGGATGATCACTCAGGCACAGTGATATTTACCTAGAGTTTGCCTCCTGATTCACTCTGCAGAAGCAGGTGACATAGACGGGATCGATGAGCCTGGAGGCCAAGACCACCAGGAAAAGGCTTCTGAGCAGTATATTTGCAAACCGATTGTTATTCAGACCACAACCCAGCCTTGTCAGGAGGCCAGGGAGAACAGGAATGTTGTTCTTCTCAGGAACATTTTAGGAAGCTGCATGCATAATAGATGGCCTCTCCCTTAATGTCTGAACTAAGCATGGGCTGATGAACCTAACCTGCTCATCCATTTTTCTGGGGATATTGAGAAAGGAAGAATTGGGAAAAGGGGACTATCTATAGGAGGGAAATGTAATAAAGGTATTTTAAGGTTTACCTGGAACATTAAGCAATAACCAAGAACATTTGGAAATGAAGAAAGGTGGAAGCATTGAATTTGCCTTTACAGACATTAGTGTATATTGTAAAATATACACTACAGTAATTAAAACAGTGGCATTAGAGAAACCAAAGGAAGACGTTCCCAAGATCCTTGTTATAAGTGTAAAATATATAAGTGTTAAAGAAATAAACTCAGGGCAAAGGGATTGGAGTGTGTTATTTAATAATTGGTGATACAGCTATTTTTAAAGATATTTGATAAAGTTATTACCCACTAAATACCAAATACCAAAATAAATCAAAGGTGCATTAGAGATGTAGGCATAAAAATGGAATCACACATACAAACATAACAAAGAAAAGAATAGAAATGAAAATATAGGTGAACATCTGGAACTTCTGATCTCTAGACAGGGAAAGACCTTTGAAGTTCTAAAGCTGTACATTTTAGGACTTAGATAAGTCAGACATACACATCTCCCCCGGACCAGGTCTTCTTTGGATTTTCCAGGAGTTAGGGTGGGGCCAGTTGACTGAATCGTGGCCAATGTAATGTGGGCAATGGTGATGTGCAATCCCTCCTGTATTTGGCTCGTAACAATTGCTCTTCTTGTTTCATGGTGACCTTGGAGGCAACTTGCTCAAGGTGACAGCACCACAGGATGGCAGCCTGTAGGGAAGCTGCCCACCTCACAAGGAGCTGTGATGCAAGAGAAAAGTCAGCTTCCATTGTGTTCAGCTATAGAGCTGTCACTGTCTTTCCACTGTAGACTGGCCAATCCTACCTAAACATCCCCCTGCCGTCACCTACTTTCAGATAAGAAGATGGAACAGGACAACATGACAACACAATCCTTGCTCAATGAAAAGATCTCTCCTCCTTTGAATTAAATAGGGAGTAGGAATAACTTCTGAACTAAAGGGAGTTCTCACAATAATGTTGCAAACATTATTTGCTCTTCTGTTGTTCTGATATTTGCCTTCTGGGACAGGATGCAGAGCCTCCTGTTAACTTGCTTAATAGTCTTAGTTTAATTTTATCTCTGTTGTATTTTTCCCAAAAAGAAAAGAAAGAGACCCCAGTCAGACCAGTGACATAAAAGAAAACTTGCTAAGAGTTTCCCAAAAAAGAGTATTGAGCAGAATTCCTTCATCTAAACAACAAATATTTAATGAGCAAACTATACTAGGGTACTTCAAAAATTTCATGGAAAAGAAGAATTAAAAGGTAGTATGAATCTTTCCATGAACTTTTTGAAATACCCTTGCATATGCCAGGTACTACTCTGGTGCTTGGGATACTTCAGTGAACAAAACAGACAAAACATCCCTGCCTTCATGGGGCTTTCTTTTTCTCATGCAATAGGGGGATATTTTAAATAATTTTTTTGATATTGATTTAATGAGTAACTAAATTATATAGAATAGGGGAAAGTGTTATAGAATAGGGGAAAAAATAGAGCCCCTGAGGAGGGTCAGAGCCAGGGTTTGGTTGCAGCATTAGAGGGTGGTCATGGCAAACCTCACTGAGAAAGGTGAGCCGATTCCAAGGAGGTGAGCAAAGTAGTCATATGTATATCTGAGGAAGAGAATTTTAGAAGGGCTATTGCAAAGTTTTAAGGTGAGAAACATGCCTGGCATGATTGAGGAGGCCAGTGTGGCTGGAGTAGAGAAGCCCATGGGGGAGAACAGGAGATGTTTGCAGAGGTATGGGGGAGGGGCGCAGTGATATGACATGGGGCCCTCAGGACATTGTAAGAATTTTATGCTTTACTTTGAGAGAACTGGAGAGCCAGTTATAAAAGCCAGAAACCTAACTCAAACTTGCTTAAAAAGGGAATTTATTGATTGACATAACTGAGTCAGGGAAAAGGCTGCCCAAATTTGCAAGCTTACATGCTCACTATGACTTGTAAATTTCTCTTTCCCCATAACCACATATCAAGTCTTACCGAAGACAGTGATTGGTCCAGTTTGGGTCATATGACCTCTATAAACCAATCATTGAGGACAGGGAGATACAGTTCTGTGACTGGCCAGCCTGGGTCTCTTGTCTATCTCTTCTGGACAGAGAGTAGGCATGGAAGGCCAATTCCAGAAAATGCATGAAATGAGTTTTCTGCTAGGCTGAAGGGCTTTATCCACCAGAAGAAGTAGGAACAGATTCTCAGCAGGCACAGACAATAAATGTCAACTACAAAAGTAATGAAAGCCAGCACAAAGGGAATGAGATTTGATGCACAGATATACAAAATGAAGTCTATGTGTCAGAAAATATCACAATCAAAATTATAAAGCAAAGCACAAATAGAAAATTATATGAGGGCTGGCCCGGTGGCGCACTGCTACAGTGCGCCACTTGGGAGTGCGGCGGCGCTCCCGCCGAGGGTTTGGATCCCACATACAGACCGGTTCCAGCTCACTGGCTGAGCGAGGTGTGGGCGCAACACCGAGGGTTGCGATCCCGTTGCTGGTCCCGGTCCGGTACGGGCGTGACACTGAGGGTTGCGATCCATTGCCGGTCACGAAAAAAGACAAAAAAGAAAAAAAAAAAGAAAATTATATGAAGGAAATAGGACAAAAAGATAGTGAGTCCTCTTAATATATAAAGAGCTCATGAATATCAATAAAAAAAATCAAAATCCCAACTGACAAATGACCAAAGAACCTAAACAGATTAATTCCCCAATCAGGAAATATAAATAGCTGATAGAAATCTGTTTGTCCTCATTAGTAAATGAAGAAATGCTAGTTAAAATGACATGACAAACCACTTCTCACTCTGACATGTGTTACTGTTGATGTTTATAGGGCCCTCAAGGTCAGTCAGGGTTCTACAAAATGGTAATTTTCATTTTATAATTGCTACCAGTATGACTTTGCAAAGTAACTTGGTGATAAGTATCAGGAAATTTATCACTCATAGTTCTGGAGGCTGGAAAGTCTGAGATCAAGGCATTAGCAGATTCAGGGTCTGGTGAGGGCTCTCTGTTTCATAGAAAGGACCTCGCTGCTATGCCCTCACAGGGCAGAAGAGACAAGGCAGCTCCCTTCAACCTGTTTTGTAAGAGCACTAATTTCATTCAACTTCCCAAAAGGCTCTACCTTGTAACACTTATCACTTTAGGTATTAGGTTCCAACATATCAATTCTGCGGGGACACCAACATTTAGACCATATCAGTGTCCTTGTTTTTGTTATTTTGTAAATAGTCCATCATTTTATTCCTAATATTCTTCTTGACAGAACATTTAGAAAATTATTTTTGAATATTATACTATTTTAATATTTATTGGTTAATTGCTAGTTTTATTAAATAACAATTAAAAATGAGGCCTTTGAGGGGGGACACAAAAATTTAAGTGGCAAGAAGTAGCCTCAGTGGGGGGTTTAAACCTTGAATCTGACTGAATCTTTATCCTAAAATGAGTACTTTACACTAGAAAAGATTAAGATTTCTTTAATTGATAGATTTAAATTCTTTTTCCATAATCCCCTCTAACCAGTTGGATAGAGGCTTGGAAACAAGGTAAGCTCATTTATTGGGGGGAGAAAAGCTACATTATTTTGCACATCTGAGCTGTGACATATACATTTTTATCCCTGCCCTATAAGAAAATAAATAATTACAAGTTATTGTAAGTGTTCTGAAGTAGCAAATAGGAAAATACAAGTGGGGAAGGGTGATCTACTTTGGAACAGGGTAGTTAGGGAAGGCATCTCTAGGAAGTGATATTACAGCTGAGCTCTCAATGACAACAAAGTATCAGCCCAGTGAAAATGGGAGGAAAGAGCTTCCAAGTTCAAAGGTCTGGAGGCTGAAAAGAACTTGACCTGCTCTAGGAATGGACAGAACGTCCACATGCTTGCAGCATTGTAAGTCAAATTGAGAGTCACATGCGATGAGGTTGGAGAGGTTGATCATATATGTTCCTGGACTTCTTCTTTAAGTGCTTGAATGGCATGTGTATCAGTTAGTATAGGCCAGGTTATGCTAAGGTAACACATGGTCCTCAAATCTATAAACACAGGTTTATTTCTCAGTTATGTCACCCTCTCAGTGGGGGTTGCCTGAAACTCAACTTCACATCTTTCTTTACTCCAGGATCTATGTTGACAGAGCCGCCTGTCTGGGATGTTGCAGATCATTATCACAGAGGGTGAGAAAAGAGCGTAGTCCTCAAGCTTCTGCCTGATGTGATACATGCTATTTCTACCCACATATCATTGGACAAAGCAGTCACATAGCATGTCCAATTTCAGTAGAGTGAAGTATACACCACCCTCTTTTCCCATAACTTCCTCTAACTGGTTGGATGGAGGCTTGAAAACAAGGTAAGCTCACTTACTGGGGGGAGAAAAGCTACCTTATTTTGCCCA
Organism: Galeopterus variegatus; assembly: GCF_000696425.1. Taxonomy (NCBI): domain Eukaryota; kingdom Metazoa; phylum Chordata; class Mammalia; order Dermoptera; family Cynocephalidae; genus Galeopterus; species Galeopterus variegatus. Next base: position 103,843 of record NW_007730386.1, read on the forward strand.
TCTGAGTTGTGACATGTAAATTTTTATCCCTGCGCTATAAACAAATAACAATTACAAATTACTGTAAGTGTTCCGAAGTAGCAAATATGGGATTAAATAGGAAAATACAAGTTGGGAAGGGGGATCTACTTTGAAGTAGGGTAGTATTTCAAAGGGAAGGGAAGCGTATATTGGTATAATCATCTCCTTGTAAATCGATATCCTTCCATGCATGTTAACCAAGACATAGAGAGCCATGTTTCCTTTTTTGCCCCTTTATTTATAGATTGACTACAGTTATTACCAGAGAAAGGATGACTTTAAAAAATTTATGCTATGTCAATATTTAGTGTGTATGTGTTTTAAGAACTCACATTACCCACTTCTCTAAACTATAGCAAAACCATTTTCTCTTATCTTCATGAGTCCTTAATTTAGGGGCAAAGTTTAAATCAACTTTAGTAGAATAGAATTTCACATTTACTACCTAATTGTAAGGATCATTTACTCTTTTGGTAAAGAGTCCTGAACTGGAGAAAGGGCCATTTGTCCACAGTTTCAGATAGCAGAATCTAAAGCTAAAAATTTACCGAATTCTTTTCCAAATGACAGAGTATAATATGTCGGCACTTTATTCATGTTTAAATTTGCAAGAGCGTTCAGGTATGTATTAGTATTTTCATCTTCCAAGAAAAGAAATGGTGGCACTTCATTTCTCAAAGCCCACAATTGGGCCAGAGACTTGGCAAAAACAACTTAAATGCGTTGTTTTTATCCCTTTTAGCCCTGAGAGCCACCAGTAAGGTTAAGCGCTGTTTAGCGGCACCTTTGGTTAATGTAAGGCAAAGGGCAGAAGTGTTGGGAGAGGAATTTGAGAGTGACAGGCAAATAGATGAAAAATTGGATGTAGATGAAAAACTGCATCTAGCAGTGCTAGAATCATGTCAAATTATCTTTACTGTCACTCTGAAGCACTTGTGTTGAGGCTGACCATTACAACATAACACTATCCTGCCTGCAATTTTTTTCTCATCAAACTTTGTTTACTACTGGAAAAATGCTCCTCAGGTGGGGCAGTTTGAAAAACCTTATTCTCCTTAAACTCTTAAGGGGATGACTTTCTCTATTGCCTTCTGGAACAATAACCCTGGTAGCACTTCTTCTGTAGGAGATGAAGGGAACTAAATTTGATGGAATACATGTTTACATTCTCAAAAGAACATTGAGTTTTTCCCATAGTGGTTTTTGGTGGTTCATTGCCAAGCTCTTAAAAGTTGTGCGATTTTATCATAATTCTGTCACCAATAGGCTGAGGAAGATCATGGCTACTATGGTCATACAGCCAGCACTGACTGGCTCACAAAATGTGCTCAAAAAGAATTCCAGTAATGGACGATGGATTCCAAAGGTTAGCCTAATGTTCATGGAATCATTGGCTTTATCTCAACAACTTGTATCTTGTATTTCAGAGGCAGTTGCTAGGGTAATTAGTTATCTAGTATTCAGAGAAAACTTAGACATTGGGATTTGTGTCTATGCCAACTACTCTATCGTTGAAAGTTTGAAAAACATGGCCAAAACATTGACCAGTCTAAGGAAGGCAAAAATATTGTTAAGTTTAAGTTGACTTAAGGGGACAATTTTAAATACTCATACTTACAAACAAATAGGTGGCATTAAGTGAACATCTTGAGTTATTAATTGCTCATGGCTAAAGAACAAATTTCACAGAACACAGGTAATTCCATGTTATCCTCTCAAACAAATTTTATTTGTATTCTGCTCTAACAAATATAGTATGAAACAACTTATATTCCATGTTATCCTCTCAAACAAATTTTATTTGTATTCTGCTCTAACAAATATAGTATGAAGGCAACTATAGTTGTTTAAGTTTCTTAGTGTATGGCACAGATGAAAAGAAACAAACAGATTTAGAAGCAGTCTAGCATTTTAATGCTGGTTTAACAAAAGAGGCACGTGTTATCCTATTTAGCAGTTTATACCAGATATCAGAAGACATTTTTTTTTT
>NW_007730386.1:107202-109974 GCF_000696425.1 Galeopterus variegatus
CTCCATCCTCCCATTTCTACCCCACCCTTACTGAAAACAAATGACTAAAATGGCTGTCATCAGTGATAAGAATGCCGGGACTGAAATTATTCCCATCCTGGCTGTTCCTAGCAGGGGCATTAGGTCTTTTTTATATTTGTCCATTAAAAAACCTCTGTTCCTCTTGTCTCCCTCATGTTGTATTCAACTGTAACTCATGACCGAGTCTGAATAGCACCAACATTTGGGAGTCACAGGAAAATGAGGTCCTAGCAGAATGCATTTGTCAAGCACTTCACATAAATGATGACAACTTTCAATTGAGTTATAAAGATGCCATGAACTATAGAAATTATCATCACTTGGGTGGTATCATTTCTTGGATTATTTAAAGTGAGCCTTTTCCTTTTCTAGAAAGCAGTGTCTGATGGCAGTAGAAGAAGAATATGTTTCCATCACAGCTGTACAATAATGGGGGCCGGAGAAATAGCCATGTTCCAACTTCATGAGGTCACTCAAATATCATTACTGTTAGGTTGAAAAGTAGTTTGAAGAAAAGGGAGGATGTTAAAACACATCACATATGCAGAATTATAACTTGCTAATTATTCCAATACACCAAATAAATCATCCAGAATGGGCCACAAATTCAGAAAGGCCAGAACAAGAACCATAGGTGAATTTTTCATAGAGGAAAAGGTAAACGCTGAAAGATTTGATGCGGTACTTAGAAAGCAGAACATCCTTCTATTCTAGAAATACTTGGCTTGGTCCACTACTTTTCTCTCTCTATTAAGAAAAACAATATAACTTATAATTCAAAAGCCCTTATAAGGGAGATGGATTAAAGAAGATATGCAAGAGATGACATCAGTTTCCACAGAAAACAATGGAATGGCCTTGGCACCCAGGGCGGTTTTGGGAAGCAGGCATTTTTGCCTTTGTTGGCTCTGGGATAGACATTTGTGATAAAACCTGACCTTCTCCAGGCCAACATCCCTTGTGCCCACTGTACCATTGGCATCTTGGGTTGTTAGTACTGCTCTCACTCTGATGGTTTTCTGGGTGAGGGGACCAGCCATCAAATCAGCCTTGGACTTGGCATGAGCAAACCACGTAATTTAAATGCAGATCAGGAGCCAGAACTGCAAGTGAAAGCTCTAATTGCCTCTAACTTCAAATGAGAATCTACTTTGTGGACCATCAAACCTTGTGTAAAGATGAAAAGCATATATATAAGGAGAGATTGCAAGTGGAAATTTTAATATTCATAGCCATATGTTTGGGTCTTAAATGCAGCAGCCCCCTCTCTCAGCTCTTAACTACAAGCCTTAGCCAACTGCCATCCCCTAAAACTATGTGGCAAAGAGTCATATCTCACTGGTGGGATCCATGCTGAAGCACGTGGTAAGTGAGCTCTGCTGAAAGTCAATGTCAAGAAGAATGCACCTGTCGTCCAGGCTGTGAAGGAAGAGACCCTGACGGCTGCAGTGCCCTCCTGCCTTGCTAAGCCTCTGTGCTCTACTCGGAATTAAATCCTGCTTCCATATTCCTCTTTAAATCATGGAACAAGCTGTACTTTGGGAATCACTGAATAAAATATTTTCAACTCATCGTCCAGACCTATTTCAAGTGGTTTCTGAGGGCTTTGCTTATTTTCTATCCTGTCTCCTTTGTCTGTAGATTGGACTAACGTTGGGCTTGGTGATTTCTGAAATTTAGCCTGCAGCTTATTTATTAAACAATCATCTTCCTTCTTTTTCTTTGAAGAAACCACTGTATGACCAGCTTTGTGAAATAACCGAGAAAGCAGACAGGGGCCAGGATACACATGATAGCCTGCAGCTTATTTATTAAACAATCATCTTCCTTCTTTTTCTTTGAAGAAACCACTGTACGACCAGCTTTGTGAAATAACCGAGAAAGCAGACAGGGGCCAGGATACACATGTGACCCTGGGGCAAACTTGTGAGAGAAAAGACAGAAATTACAACGATAGTGCTTGAAAGATGCCTTAATGTGGGTCCCCACAGCAAATTAAAAAACAAAACAAAACATTTTTTTTCTTTTTCTGCAGGTAAACAGAACAAAATGCAGCTGGAGAAATTAGAGCAAAGGCTTTCTCGTCCTTCCGTGGGACTTGTCTTCCCCCCACCCCACCCTCCTCTGCAGTATGTGCTGCTATCTTCCAGAACTCCCCAGGGCCAGGAGAGGCCTTGCAATGCTGGGGACTGTCATTTAGTTCCATTTCTTTGTTCCTTTGCTTCATCTTGAGCCCCTGCTGAAGACAAAAAGAAACCATTTATTAGATTAAAGGTAAGACATTTTCATAGGCTTAGCAAGGAATATCTTTTAATACAGCCATTTAAATGTCTCTCACCCCTCAAACAGGCCTAGGAGTATCTTATTTGACTATCAAAGAGCTTTGGATATCTGAGCTGTAATTGCTGGCACATGGTATCTTTAAAGAGCATATAAATCACTGCTAATAAATGTATGTTACATCAGCTGATAGGGATGATTAACTCAACTCTTCAAAGTATTCTTTGAAAAACCTAACCTAGAATTGATGTGTCCTTCCTTTTCAGGCCCATTTAACACACTAGTTTCCAGGGATCCACATAGTAACAGTAATAACTATTTACATAACGGTGATTTACAAAAGCCATTGCTGATTATACCACCACCTTGAGACCTTACTTATTGTCTCTGATGTGTTGTTCTCCACCCATGGGAGAATTGTAAGAAGGTACTGTGCCCTAGAAGAGCCTGTAGTCTTTATTTTTTTAGATT
>NW_007730386.1:110655-139536 GCF_000696425.1 Galeopterus variegatus
GGGAGAATTGTAAGAAGGTACTGTGCCCTAGAAGAGCCTGTAGTCTTTATTTTTTTAGATTTTTAAAATTAAGGTATAATCCTCCTATAGTAAAATGCACAAATCTTAAGCATATGGTTCAATCTGTTTTGAAAAATGCATACATTTATCCCACACCACTCTCAAGATACAAAACATTCTCATCACCCCATAAAGTTCCCTTTCTTATTAACTGCACACCTGCTGGCACCAACAATTGATCTGATTTCTGTCACTATAGATTAGTTTTTTCCGTCCTAGAATTCTCTACAAATGGAGTCACACAAGTATCCCTCTTGTGCCTGGCATGATGTTTCTGAGCACTCATGTTGCTGCTTGTTAACAGTAACCTGTTCCTTTTTATTGCTGACTAGAATTCCAGGGTGTGAATGTATCATATTTTTGGGGGGATCTATTCTTGTGCTGGTAGACACTTGGGTTGTGTCAAGTTTTGAGCTTTTGTGAATAAAATTGCTATGAATGTTTTTATACAAGGCTTTTGTGGATATAGGTTTTCATTTTTCTCTAATACTTGGGAATGGAATTGTTGGGCCATAGAGTAGACATATGCTTAACTTTATAAGAAACCAACAGTTTATTTTTTTGAGATAAAATACCAACTTTATTAAAAGTTTAAGGGAAGGATGTAAATTATGTATGTGGCACAGCAGTCTTGCTAAACTTTCACCTCTAGTCTTTACCCACCGGGTCATTTGCATAGCTGTAAAATGGCAGACCATCTCTACAAAAGAAACCTACAGTTTTCTAAAGTGGTTGTACCATTTTATATTCTACCAGCCATATTCGAGAGTTCCAGTTGCTCCACAGCCTCTGTAAAAATTGGTGTTAACTTTGTAATTCAGCATTAGTGGGAGTGTGGCGGTATCCCATTGTGATTCTGTATTTTGTACTTGCAATCTCTGGTTTTCAGTAATCTCAATCCAAATCAAATTAAACCTGGAGAGGCTAGCTACCAACAGTGTGCCTTCCTTACACTCCCTTCTTAGGGACAGTAGTGTGAAGTGCAGGTTCCAAATACATTTTAACAGCTGTTTGACCCTGATTAAATAATAGCTACTCTCTTCAGTTCCTAAAAATGAGGGAATCTACTATAACTGGGATGAGGGCAAAGACAGCCAATTTCTGACTCTGCTATGAGAAGAAAAAGATACCCTCTGTATCACTAAGTGTACTAGGCTGAAGTGATGTTGGGACAGAGTGGAAACAGTCACAATTACTATTACAAAATCTGCATTAAAAATATATATTTGATGTTGGGACAGGGTGGGAACAGTCACAATTACTATTACAAAATCTGCATTAAAAATATATATTTGATAGTGGCAAAGTGTGAGAGCACTGGGCTCAGAAAACTCTTGTTATATCTGTTGTAACAACAGTGACTCAGCATGTGAATGTTGGCAATCAGTAAAAGTCTCAAACTCTTAAATTAATCATCTTTACAAGGAAGAATTAAAGCAGATGATCTGTGGGCTTTCTATTCCAATGTCCTATGAAATCTTAAAAAATAGTCTTTGAGGTGTGTATGTATATATAAAAGCAACAGCATGCTCATTGTAGACAATATTTCAAGTATTCAGAAGTAGACAAGAGAAGAATCTCTCCATTGGCAATAGCTTCTGTACTGAGTATTATGGAACATTTCCTTATAGTATTTTTACATATCTCTCATACATCTACACAATCATAAATTTTAATTTTAATAATGAAAATTGTAAACATGAAGAGAGTTACAGACAATATAACATACCTACTACGTATCCACTGTCCAGATATGTGTTAATTTTCAAATTTCCTTATAATCTTTATTTTACTTTTAAAACATAAAATTAAAGATAAACTACAGATATATTAATTTAATTTACAGATAAATTAAAACTATCTTCCTTCCCAGAGGTAACCAAAATCCTGACATCAGTGTGAATTAACAGCTTGCATGTTTTTATACTTTTACATACTTATATATTGATAAATATGAATACAAACACACATATAAAGTATGTAATGTTATTTTGTGTATTATAAAATGTACATAAATAATTGTTTTATTTCACCCTGTTCTCAACCACCCTCCAATTTATTATTGTTTTAATTTTTAGTCTATTTTGATTGACTTGTGAGTTTGCCATTTTTTTGGCTTACAATTGCTTCATGCGCTCTACTCCTTTCTCTTTGTTTGATTTTCTTCTNATATGGTTCAATCTGTTTTGAAAAATGCATACATTTATCCCACACCACTCTCAAGATACAAAACATTCTCATCACCCCATAAAGTTCCCTTTCTTATTAACTGCACACCTGCTGGCACCAACAATTGATCTGATTTCTGTCACTATAGTTTAGTTTTTTCCGTCCTAGAATTCTCTACAAATGGAGTCACACAAGTATCCCTCTTGTGCCTGGCATGATGTTTCTGAGCACTCATGTTGCTGCTTGTTAACAGTAACCTGTTCCTTTTTATTGCTGACTAGAATTCCAGGGTGTGAATGTATCATATTTTTGGGGGGATCTATTCTTGTGCTGGTAGACACTTGGGTTGTGTCAAGTTTTGAGCTTTTGTGAATAAAATTGCTATGAATGTTTTTATACAAGGCTTTTGTGGATATAGGTTTTCATTTTTCTCTAATACTTGGGAATGGAATTGTTGGGCTATAGAGTAGACATATGCTTAACTTTATAAGAAACCAACAGTTTTTTTTTTTTTTGAGATAAAATACCAACTTTATTAAAAGTTCAAGGGAAGGATGTAAATTATGTATGTGGCACAGCAGTCTTGCTAAACTTTCACCTCTAGTCTTTACCCACTGGGTCATTTGCATAGCTGTAAAATGGCAGACCATCTCTACAAAAGAAACCTACAGTTTTCTAAAGTGGTTGTACCATTTTATATTCTACCAGCCATATTCGAGAGTTCCAGTTGCTCCACAGCCTCTGTAAAAATTGGTGTTAACTTTGTAATTCAGCATTAGTGGGAGTGTGGCGGTATCCCATTGTGATTCTGTATTTTGTACTTGCAATCTTTGGTTTTCAGTAATCTCAATCCAAATCAAATTAAACCTGGAGAGGCTGGCTACCAACCGTGTGCCTTCCTTACACTCCCTTCTTAGGGACAGTAGTGTGAAGTGCAGGTTCCAAATACATTTTAACAGCTGTTTGACCCTGATTAAATAATAGCTACTCTCTTCAGTTCCTAAAAAATAGGGAATCTACTATAACTGGGATGAGGGCAAAGATAGCCAATTTCTGACTCTGCTATGAGAAGAAAAAGATACCCTCTGTATCACTAAGTGTACTAGGCTGAAGTGATGTCGGGACAGAGTGGAAACAGTCACAATTACTATTACAAAATCTGCATTAAAAATATATATTTGATGTTGGGACAGAGTGGGAACAGTCACAATTACTATTACAAAATCTGCATTAAAAATATATATTTGATGTTGGGACAGAGTGGGAACAGTCACAATTACTATTACAAAATCTGCATTAAAAATATATATTTGATGTTGGGACAGAGTGGGAACAGTCACAATTACTATTACAAAATCTGCATTAAAAATATATATTTGATGTTGGGACAGAGTGGGAACAGTCACAATTACTATTACAAAATCTGCATTAAAAATATATATTTGATGTTGGGACAGAGTGGGAACAGTCACAATTACTATTACAAAATCTGCATTAAAAATATATATTTGATGTTGGGACAGAGTGGGAACAGTCACAATTACTATTACAAAATCTGCATTAAAAATATATATTTGATGTTGGGACAGAGTGGGAACAGTCACAATTACTATTACAAAATCTGCATTAAAAATATATATTTGATGTTGGGACAGAGTGGGAACAGTCACAATTACTATTACAAAATCTGGTTTTCAGTAATCTCAATCCAAATCAAATTAAACCTGGAGAGGCTAGCTACCAACAGTGTGCCTTCCTTACACTCCCTTCTTAGGGACAGTAGTGTGAAGTGCAGGTTCCAAATACATTTTAACAGCTGTTTGACCCTGATTAAATAATAGCTACTCTCTTCAGTTCCTAAAAAATAGGGAATCTACTATAACTGGGATGAGGGCAAAGACAGCCAATTTCTGACTCTGCTATGAGAAGAAAAAGATACCCTCTGTATCACTAAGTGTACTAGGCTGAAGTGATGTTGGGACAGAGTGGAAACAGTCACAATTACTATTACAAAATCTGCATTAAAAATATATATTTGATGTTGGGACAGGGTGGGAACAGTCACAATTACTATTACAAAATCTGCATTAAAAATATATATTTGATGTTGGGACAGGGTGGGAACAGTCACAATTACTATTACAAAATCTGCATTAAAAATATATATTTGATAGTGGCAAAGTGTGAGAGCACTGGGCTCAGAAAACTCTTGTTATATCTGTTGTAACAACAGTGACTCAGCATGTGAATGTTGGCAATCAGTAAAAGTCTCAAACTCTTAAATTAATCATCTTTACAAGGAAGAATTAAAGCAGATGATCTGTGGGCTTTCTATTCCAATGTCCTATGAAATCTTAAAAAATAGTCTTTGAGGTGTGTATGTATATATAAAAGCAACAGCATGCTCATTGTAGACAATATTTCAAGTATTCAGAAGTAGACAAGAGAAGAATCTCTCCATTGGCAATAGCTTCTGTACTGAGTATTATGGAACATTTCCTTATAGTATTTTTACATATCTCTCATACATCTACACAATCATAAATTTTAATTTTAATAATGAAAATTGTAAACATGAAGAGAGTTACAGACAATATAACATACCTACTACGTATCCACTGTCCAGATATGTGTTAATTTTCAAATTTCCTTATAATCTTTATTTTACTTTTAAAACATAAAATTAAAGATAAACTACAGATATATTAATTTAATTTACAGATAAATTAAAACTATCTTCCTTCCCAGAGGTAACCAAAATCCTGACATCAGTGTGAATTAACAGCTTGCATGTTTTTATACTTTTACATACTTATATATTGATAAATATGAATACAAACACACATATAAAGTATGTAATGTTATTTTGTGTATTATAAAATGTACATAAATAATTGTTTTATTTCACCCTGTTCTCAACCACCCTCCAATTTATTATTGTTTTAATTTTTAGTCTATTTTGATTGACTTGTGAGTTTGCCATTTTTTTGGCTTACAATTGCTTCATGCGCTCTACTCCTTTCTCTTTGTTTGATTTTCTTCTTAATGTTGTGCATCCATTAATAGCCTTTCAAAAGAATATGTGAGCAGCAAACTTTTTTTTTCCTGAAAATGGCTAATATTTTCTTAAATGATAGTGAATCTGGTATAGAACTCTGTATTGGTAATTATTTATAATACAGATTTTGAAGACGCAGTATTACTCCGTTGTCTTTTGACCCACATTCTCTTTTTTATTGAAACATCATTGATTATACATATTTGTGGGGTACAGAATTGACTATCAGTATTTGTGTACAATATGCGTTGATCGAATGTGGATAGATGGCGTATTTGTCATTACAAAACATATTCATTATTTGTGTCCATTAACCACATTCTTGATGTTGAGAAGCCTGCTGTCTGTGTGATACTTATTTCTTTATAGAAAAACTATGCTTCATGTCTGGTTGCTTTACAGTTTTTCTCGTCTTTGGCTTTCTGCAGTGCCTAGGTGTGAATTTATTTTAAATATAAGTCCTTTTTGGGACTTATTGTTTTTTGTTTAACCTAAAATTTATGACTTTTACCAATTCTAATACATTCTCAGCCATTATTTTTCAAATATTGATTACCTACTATCACCTTTTAGAGCTCTTACTGAACATGTCTTGGTTATTCTCATGTCTTGTTATGTGTCTTTTATATAACTATATTTTTATTTGCTTTTTTCATTGTTAATTTTTCATACTGTTGCTCTTTTCTTATTGTTTATATCTGCTTTTATCTGTTTTGTTATTTAAATATAGTTATTTTATAAAGTCTTCAAAATTTTCTATCTCAGGTTCTCGTAGAGCTAATGGTGCTGTAATTTTACCCGACTTTTACTCATGAAGGATTATCTTGTGTGTTTTGTAAATCTTAAAATTGTGAACTCATCTTCAGAAATTGTTTTTCTCCTGTAGAAATTCCACATGGTAGTTTCATATCTTCATTTGCCACTTACACCAGGGACAACACTGATCTTTTATTGATCATTATGTTAATTTTTAAGTTTGTGTATTACAGCATGCCTTCGGATTGTGTAAATTTGTGTTTCAAATTTATGCTGCATTTATGGTTTCCATCTATCATGAGAACCTTTTTCTTTCCCCATGTAGCACCCTGTGCAGGCACAAGCCTTCTTATTCATTTCCTGAGTTGGGAGTTCCAGATTTATGCAGAGGTCTCAGTTCCAACTCCTTATCTTGAGTGGCTCAAGGTCCCAGGTGGGCATTAGAACTCAAGTCCCTAGCCACAGATCCTATTTCTGTATCAACAATCAGAAGCTCAAAATTTAGTGGCTTAAAACATCAGTAATTTATTATTTCTCATGATTTTATTATCTGGTCTGGACTGTGCTGTGCAGTTTATCCGTTCGAGGTGGTATCTCACTTTCTAGGACCTCATTCAACATGGCCTCTCTCATTCTACAGTATAGCCTGAGCTTCTTACAAGGTGTCCGGATTCCAAGAGCAAGCATTATGAGAGTGAAAAAATGGAACTTTCAAGGCCTCTTAAAGCTCAACATGGAAGACACACCCAGTCTGCCATGTTTCTCCAGGACCAAAGGTTCAGATTCCTTAACCATCTTATTGCCAATAAATACTTGTTGAAAAATTTCTACATTTGCAAAATGTTCCATTGACTCATTTAAACATTCCCCTATTGTCATTGGCGGTATCCCTGATTTTTTTACAGTTATAAATTACACAACTCTAAACATTCTTGTATTATGTCTCTGAACTCTGTAATTCTAATTTCATTTTGCTGTATTTCTTTAATTTCCTCGAAGGTATGATTCACAGAACTAAAGTTTCCTTCTTTCTGTCAAACTACTAGATTTGTAAATATTTGATATTTGTAAATATCAAACCCAGCTGTGTAAATATTTCTGTGGGAATCAGTGAAGTTGCACGGGTCACACTGCCTCTGTGATGACTGTGCAGAAACGCATTATTGTTTAGGGAGCTGTATGTTGTCATCAAATAATTTTGAATTGGGAATATTTAAACTTTCGTTTATTAGCCAAATGACCCTATGCAAGTTACTTTTTCTTCTTAGAATACAATTTCCTTAAACTAATTTGGTCCTAAGTTTTGATAACTTATTCATTTGTTTAACATATAGTTTCATGTTTACGGCCAAGAAAAAACAATTTTGACCAAAGAAAACAGATTTATCCTGGTACTTTATCTGGATATTGATCACACAGGAAAATGATACTGCCTGTAAAAAAAAAAAAAGAAAAAAAAATCTAGACAAGAAGTCTATAGTTTGTTGGCAACAAAAAGGGCAAAAGGTAAGGAAACACTGAGGGGCTCACATTTAAATTGTTCAGGTTTAGTCTCACTTCATTACTTTTTAATGGAAACTTCTCAGCCATATCAGTCCTGCAGCTTAGCAGGATATTTTAAATAGGTGAACATGGTTAACAAAAAATAAAAGTGTTTATAAGACCATGTTTGTATGAGCTTATATTTTTTAGCAGCCCTGCGCTATACATGCATGACGCAAATGCTATTATTTAGTTTTTAAGGATGTTCACAATTATGGGAGGACAGATGCGTTTTGTCACACATTCTCGAGCTTTATTCTGCTATGATGCTGGATGGAGCTAATGAGTCTGGTACAACATGGGCTCCTGGAGAGGGCCAAGACCTACCAAGGAGACCCACGGAGGGCAGGATGGTGCCAGGAGGCAATGGTGTCAACACGTCATTTGTGTCTTTCTTACACTCAATAACCCACAATTCATTGATTCCATAGACTTCTTTTAAAAAAAAACAACAATATTTTAAGCTAGGAACTGGAAGAGTTACAAAAGTGAGCCTGAGTTCTTTCTTCTAATGCTTCTCACCAGCCCTCAAGATATGGAAATGGTTACAGACCACTTGTCAATCTAGATGTATTTTTGTCTTTGGTGGGAGATTTAGAATGTTGGTCTGGAAAAATTGCTCGACATGGTCTGGTCCAGACTTTTTATTTTCCTGGGGAGATCCTTGAGGCTCATTCAATTCATTAAACTTTTGTGCAGATCCACAGGTAGTGGTGTGAGAGGACAAGGCCTGAGGCAGCCTTGTTTCTGTCCAAACATACACATATGCCTTTACACATTTTCCAGGGCAAAGTTTTAGTATCTTTATGCTTAAAGACAGATACACCAACTAACTCAGCAAGTAGCTTCTGGAAAAGCCATGCTTCAGAATCAGCATGGGGCCTCTGAAATAATTTGATCATTCCAGGAGACCAAGGGGTGAGATGGATAGAAAAAAAAATTTTTTTTTTGTCCTTTTTGAGACCGGCTGCACCGCACTCAGCCAGTGAGCGCACCAGTCATCCCTATATAGGATCCGAACCCGCGTCGGGAGCGCTGCTGCGCTCCCAGCTCCGCACTCTCCTGAGTGCGCCACAGGCTCGGCCCTAGAAAAATTTTTTCTTGTTGTCAAAGCACAGAAAGCCAGGGTACTGCATGATTTGAATATGCCGTGGCTTATCTTTTCACCTTAAAGAGGGCAAGCTTCTGGGGGGTAATCCTTCTCCTTATACTGTGTTCTTTGTTTTAAAGATTTTAAAAGTTTAGCCCAAGCCATGCTGTGGCACTTGTCAAAACCAAGGGAAATCCAATATGTCATTTACAGTTTCTATGGCTGGTTAATCAATTGAAAATCCCACCACAGGGACATCTTACCTATTAGTTAATCTTCTTGTTGGCTCTCTGTTGGGTCATTTACACTGTCAACCTGACTATTCATTTCAGCTGTAACCAGAAAGGAAAACAAAATGTTAAATATTTGTTTAACCTAAATCTTTTAAATACATCAAATTGGCCTGTGATATGAAACTTTCTTGATTTTTAATCTTATGCCTCTTTTCAGTTGGTTTTCATTCATTCATGATTTTGGGACTATTCTTAAAAAATTTTTACTGGTGGGGTGGGGAAGGGCACGATTGCCTCTTCCCAAAACTGTAGAAACTGAGTTGTCATTTTATACCAGATTTTTGGGTTGGAAGTTAAGTAGTATTTATTACTATCTTTAGATAAATTCAAAGGCCTTAATAGATATCTAAGAAAATAAAGAAAAAACAAAGCAGAAAAGATCATTGACTTGCAAAAGATCATTGATAAGCAGCTCCCTCCAAAATGGCAATGTCAATAAGCCTGTTTGGTTTGCCATGTTTTTGTTTTCAGAATTCAAAACAGATCCTGTAAACTTGCCAATGGGTGCAGCGGCTGTGGACATCACAAAATAGAAAAGCAAAGCATCCAACCAGATCACATGGCTCTGCTTTTACTTGACTGTGTGTATTCTATGAGGGTATCTGCATAAAAATAGAATGTGTAATTACTGCCATTCTCCAAAAGTAGCCCAGAGCAGGCATGCAGTACTCTGGAAATTTCCAACGGTCAGCAGGTTTAATTAGATTGATATTTTTAAAGCATCAAAGCCCACATTATAAGCTGAGAGATTGAACATGCAAGTGGACAATGGCCAGGTCTCATATAACAATAGAACTCTGACTCACTTAAAACCTCTGTGGCAACCAGCCTGGCAACCAAACCATAACCTCTGCACAATGGGCTCAAAATGGCCATGACTTGGTCAGTGATTGTCAGCTTTCCTATTTTTTGCACCTGCTTCCAACTTGGGACCAACCAGGGAAAGCTCCTCAAACCAATCACTAAGATGCCCCACTTCTAGTTAGCCGTGTCTAGCTTCCCCATGCCAACAACCTTCAATCAGAGGACGGTTGAAGTCTTCCCTTTTGTTAACTGTAATGGTTTCCCACTCCCTTTCCTGCCTTTGGCCTGCCAAACACAAGTGTTGAGGACTGACAACCTCTCTGTAGTAACCTCTGTTTGTTCTCATTTGGATGGTCTTCATTTATTTGCACAAAACTAACAACTTAAATCTTTTTTATTCGAACATGAAAGCTTGATTAGAATAGTGGCAGATGCTGATTTTCACACTCCAAAGAGGCTTGACAGAGGGAATGACATTGCCTGGCTTCCCACTCACCTCTCTCCCAATGAGGAAGGTTTGAAAAGCAGGTCTCCTTGTTCTCACCTGCAAACTATCCTGGGTTTCTAACGATGTGTGAGCTCATTTTAAACCCCATATATAAACTGACCAGATGCAGCAACTCTATGTAGAGATAATCATTCACACGCTGTCCATCCTGGTCCATGAAGTTATTCTGAGTTCACTCCTCTCAGTATGGGAATTGTAAAAGATAAAACACTGAAGCACATCCCTTTTCTGTTTCTTCCAACCAAGGACACCAGTCCCCAAAATTATTAATAAGTGTTAATATGAAAAGCATTCCATGATCAAAGAAGTTTGAAAAAGGGAACTTTAAAGCATGTTAAACAAGTTTCTTTACCCCTGAGACTTTGACCGGTAAGGGGATTGCAACCCTTGGCACAGTGTTGTCTGCACCACGCTCAGCCAGTGAGTGCACTGGCCATCCCTATATAAGATCCAAACCCACAGCCTCGGTGCTACCAGCACCGCACTTGCCCAAGTGAGCCACCGGGCTGGCCCTCACCCCTGAGACTTCTAAGAGCCTGTAAACCTCTACTGTGCATGGTGAATCTCCAAGTAAGGACTAGACCTCAGTATTTCCTATATTTCTTTCCCTTTTATACAAGGAGCATTGTGTGGGTCTGATAGTCCTCAGAACATACTTTGCAAGGAACTAGTTAAAAACTATGTCTGTAGTGTCACAATCAGGTTGGGACAGGTTTAGTTTAACTGAGTATGACTAACATGGGGTGGCTTTTAAGGGTTAAAAACATTATTATCCTAGGTACTGCATGCCCATGACTAAAAAGTCAATTTGTGCAGAAGGTCTTATGATGAAGGCTGGCAATTTGGATGATGGTTAGCCCGTGGGAGGGAGAAATACCAGGTATAGGAAACTCTATTTAATACTACCAAGTATGGCCCAATACTGGCTGAATTTTTCCCAATGTCATTATCAATGCAATGTAATTTTCTTTTTTTCTTTGGCTAAAATAACCCAAACAACACGATATATAAATATTTGATCACCTGACCAGTATCAATTTTCCTAAGCTCTATGGGCCAGTGGAATCAAATATTCATTAAATCATGTGTGCTCAAATAGTTGTTTTTCTAATGCAAGTCAAGGTATTTCGAAGTGTTCTCAGAATCATTGTGCAGAGGCAAGGGGATTTTGATATTCCTGAGGCTCAGAATCTTTAGATGCCTTCAAAATTAGATGTGAATAAAGAAAGGTTTTGTAAACATTTTTAAAGTGCTTTAAAGTCTCATTATGTTTTTGGACAAAGCATTCGATGTGACCCAGTGAGGTGAAGTGACACAGTGAGGTGAAGGTTATATATGGGGTTTAAAATGAGCTCACACATCGTGAGAAACCCAGGATAGTTTGCAGGTGAGAACAAGCACAATGAAGTCCGAACTCAAGCCAGGGCTCCCTGCCCTGCTGAGTGGAGCCGGTATAACAGCAGGGCAAGCACCTCTTGCAGAAGTAAGTGATGTTTCCACAAAGTTCACCAGGGAGACTTCAGTTCTTTAGCCTTGAAATTACCCACTGTGGCCTGAGTATTGGGAGGTATGATTAAACCAAGGCATATGCTGTTTTAAGAGAGCTAGCATTAGTTAAAAAAAAAAAAAAAGGCTGACATTTTTATTAGTTCTTAGTAGAAAATGGTTTTTGAAATTTACCTTGTTCTAACTAAATATGTTGATTTGTAGAACAGATTGCTATCTTAATCCTTAATCTTAGATTACACATAGAAAACGTGCCAGATTTATAGTTTGCATGATGTCAAATATCTCAGAACCTTACCATCAAGACCAGTAGTGTTTTCTGTGTCACTGGAGCCTTCGCTTTTCACAGGCATAGGTGTGTCCTCGCCTTGAGCTAAAAGAGGGGAAGATGATAGTCCTTGATTAATAGAGAATTATAACTGTCTGACTGCCAATTGTTCTTTTACCCTCCGTTGCCCTTGTAAATTTAAAAATACTCCTGGGATTTAACTTCTTTTGCACAAAAGGTTAAAAGAGAACATTTTGGGTGAGTTGAGTTGCTTGAATGCTTTAGTGCTGTCTTGTAAGTTCTCTTTAATTTGTGAGATAACCACATACATATACAATTTTTTAAAATTAGAAATCTGGTAGCATGAAAGCACAAAAACTTGGTTTAATCAGAACAACCCACAATTTAAATTTGGGCGTGTGTGTGTGTGTGTGTGTGTGTGTGTGTGTGTGTGTGTGTGTGTGTGTGTGTGTGTGTGTGTGTGTGAGAGAGAGAGAGAGAAAGAGAGAGACAGAGAGACAGAGAGAGAGTGAGAGAGAAAGATTATGTAGTTTACTCCTTAAAGAGAAAAAAAGAGAAAACCTGTATTGCCTTAGGCATGCATGAAAGCTGAAAGATTCATTCTTCTGGTAGTGAGATATTTTTTTTTGTTGCTGAAACATAAATGAATGGTTTAGTTGCTTGCTTAGGAGACCTCAGTGCTGCCATTGTGATTTGCTAGGAATCCAGTCTTTAGTTGATTTCTGTTCCTCCCTGTGGCTGAATCTATATAAGAAGCTTAAATGCAGTATTAATAGGATTGTTTTTCATACTGTGAAAAATTTTCCAGATATTCAAAAGGACAATAATCTCTTACTTCTTAGTTAAATATCTATTCATTTCCTTAACTTGAAAAGCAAGGGCACTTATAAATATAAGTACAGATGCAGATAAAGTGCTAGAAAACCATAATTTTAAAGTATTTATTATTTCTGTACTTTTTAAAACAGATTAAATTCATTTTTTATTACATATGTACTTACTGAGCAGAGAGTATGTTAAACTTTGTGTGCCTATTGGTGAGAATGAAGCAAGGTTGGGGAAGATCCAGCATATAATCTCTTCAAAGGAAGAGACCTTCAGAGGTGGAATTTGCACTCTTGATAATTGACAATCAAGAAGTATGATTCAAGGATGACTGAGCTCTGAGCCTGGGTGAATGGATGGTTGAGAGGTCAATACTTAAGATGAATAAAAGAAGCAGAGTCAGGGAAGGAGAAGAAAGCCATTTTAAATTTGAAGCCCTAAGTGCAGGGTAATTTAATGGAGAGGCAACACAAGTTTTTGCATCCTGTCCTAAGGAGAAAATTGTGAACTAAACATGTGAGTATTTGAGAGACATCAATATAGACTAATACTGATGATATGAGAGTAGACAAGAGAGCCCAGGAAAAGGATAATGCGAGAAGAAAACAATGACTCATGTTCTCCCAAACCCTTTAAGGCCAGTATAAAAGTAACTGTATCCACAGTTCTTTTCATTAGTTCTTGAGGATGAGGTTGGGAAAGAGAAAACAAAACTTAAAACTTCCAACTAGACTTGTTAACACTATAGCATACACTTTCTTACTCTGCCAATTCTAGAAATGTACCATTTTTCAATTGCTTATTAACACGCTTCTTAAACACATAATTACAAGCAAAATTCTTGATGGATTCCTCTAAGCTTGGGAGCAGGGAAATTTTGTTTATTAGGCCTTAAAACATAGAGGTAATGAGGAAAAAAAGAAATATTTTACTTTATGTACATAATAAATTTTTGGATGGGAAAGATACCATAAAAAAAGTTTTAAAAAATGACAAGTTAAAAATTGAAGAAAATATTTGCACCTTTTATCACAAAGTATTAATAATAATTTTAATATATAAGGAGCTCTAAAGATAGAGATGAAGATCACAAGTCCAATAGAAAAATGGAGAAGAGGTTAAACAGTTCATAAAAGAAGAAATAAAAATGGCCTATAAATGTGTGAAAATATGATTCATTTTGCTAATAAAAAAATACAGAATAAAATTTCAGTGAGAAAAAGAGTTATCCTGAAGGTAAACTTTAATGATGCAGACTAACCCTCCTGCCAAGAACAACTAGAAATGCTGGACAAATTATTTAAGGTACACCCCCCCACACACACACACATTTTTAAGGTATCAGAGAGCCATGAATGCAACACAAACTTGAGGTGTATAATGGTGAGCCTGACATGTCATATGTGCCAAGAAGTTGAACAGAGCCTCCATATGTTTCATAAGGCTGAGGGCAGGGAACAAAACTTGAAGGCCTAGGCTCACCAAGGAAGAGATTCCCTGATAAGGCTTTTATGTGGGGCTCCCTGAAGGGTTATACCCAGGGGTGAGGAGGAACTTGAAATAGACCAGCTCTTAAAAAAACCTGAAGTTGAACTTTAAATTTACAAAATTCCTGATTGGAATACAGTGCTCTGCACTATCCTACCTGTCTGTCAGAAGTGAAAATAAATTCTCTCTGGAGGAAGATTAAAACACCTAGAGCCTTAAGTTATCTCTATAACTTTTCAAACACAGTGCCCAACATTCCATCAAAAATTACCTGGCATTCCAGAAGAACAAGAACAAATCAGCAAAAACTAAGAGACTGAACTTAATTCAACAGTACATGAAAAAGGTTATATATGATGATCAAGATGAATTTATCCTAGGGATGCAAAGATGGATCCACACACACAAATCAGTAAATGTGATACACCACATCAACAAAATGAAAGACAAAACCCATACGATCATCTCAATCAATGCAGAAAAAGCATTTGATCAAATTCAACATCCTTCATGATAAAAGCTCTCAACAAACTAGGTATAGAAGGAAAGTACCTCAACATAATAAAGACGATATATGACAAACCTATAGCTAACATTATACTGAATGAGGAAGAGTTGAAAGCTTTCCCTCCAAGAACAGGAACAAGACAAAGTTGCCCAATTTCATCACTCTTATTTAACATAGTACTGGAAGTTCCAGCCAGAGCAATTAGGCAAGAGAAAGAAAGGGGGCTTCCAGTCAAGGTGGTGGAATAGACAGTTGCCAGTGTCATTCTCTCCCACAAATCAACCAAGTTACAACTATTAAAAAGCAACAACAGCCAAGCTGGGGCTGCTAGAGTTCAAGGGAAGAGGAGGAGAGACCTACAGAGTTCATGAAGGTGGGAGAAGCCACGATGAGAGAAAGAAAGGATGGCTCCAACTGTTTCAAGCCCTGGCCACTTCAAGGCTGGAGCTGGTGCGCACATGGAGCAGGAGATGGCAAAAGCCACAGCTGTGCCCTTCAGATGACGTTGCTTGGAGGCTTCAGATGAGAAGAGGGCCTTGGTGGCCCCTAGGCCAGCAAGCCTACTAACAGGTTTCCTGTGGACCCACATAAGACTGAGGAGCCACAGACAACTGAAAAAAAGGAGCCACTCAAAGGCAAGTGAGTCATTGCAAGGGACTAGCACACATCCCACCCCATGTGTTTCAAGTGCAGGTGGTGGTGGAGATGGGCCCACTGGGAGAACACTGGGGCACCTCAGGGACAGCTGATCTGCCCTCCAATCAGCACAGGACCATTCAGTGGAGACTGGTCAGGAATATAGAACTGCAGGGGGTGCAGTTTGCTGAAAAGCCTCTGACTCAGACCAGAATTACTACACAACCCAGGTGTACTGGATTTCATGAGACCCTGAAGTACCTATAAAGTCAACCATTAAAACCTGAGCTGCACAAAAAGCCTTCCCCAGGGAATCAGCAGCAAAGCAACAATTTAGCTCAACCAAAGAGCTCAAATGCTGTTCCCCACAGGAAGTTCCCCCATTTTAGAAGTAAGCAAAGGACAACAAATTAGTTCCAGTGCCAAGTTCAAGTGATAGGAAGAGCAAATAAATCCAACACAGACCAGAAACAAAGTTTGATATTAACTAGTAAAGCTCTCATTTCATCAAAGAACACCTACAAAACCTAGAAGGACCAGAAATCTCCTGGGCTACCAAGGCAGGGGCAGGGGAGGGCTGGGGCCTCAGCCATGCCCCCTGACACCCATAACTAGCCTAGTGATGAACAACAAGCTGCACGAAGTACCCCACGCTCTCCTGAGCAGGGGTGGTGGGGGGCCAAGGGCCTCAGCCACACCACCCTGGCACCTGCAACCAGCCCAGCAATGACCACTGAGCCACCAGAGGAAGCTCCCTGGGCTATCTTGAGCTGGAGCAGTGGGGGACCTTGGGCCTTGGCCACACCCCCTGATACCTGCAACCAGTCCAGTGACTACCACTGAGTCACTGCAGGAAGCACCCTGGGCTCTCCTGAGCCAGGGTGGTGGGAGGCCAAGGGCCTTGACTAAGGCCCCCCAACACCCACAACCACTGCAGCAATGACCAAGGCATCACTGGAAGCCCCCTGGTCTTACCTGCCATAATAAGGGGGTTGCCACAGGCCTCAACCCTGCCCTTTCTCCTTCCTCCTTCTCCCACCCTATTTTCTTCCCCCTTCCCCTCTACCCCTTTCCCCCAACTGCTCTGCAACATCATAGAATGTAAAAAATAATTTAAAGAAAAATAAACATAAAAAAAAAGAAATAAAGGGCATCCAACTTGGAAAAAAGAAGTCAAACTGTCTCTGTTTACTGATGACATGATCTTATATAGAGAAAAAACTAAAGACTCCACCAAAAAACTCTTAGAACTGATAAACCAAATCAATACAGAAAAATCAGTAGTATTTCTATATACCAACAACATTATAGCTGAGAAAGAAATTAAGAAAGTGATCCTATTGACAATAGCTACCAAAATAATAATAATAATAATAATAATGATGATGATGATGATGATGATGATGATGATGATAAAAAATACCTAGGAACAAATTTAACCCAGAAGGTGAAAGATCGCTACAATGAAAACTACAAAACACTGCTAAAAAAAGTTAAAGAGGACACAAAAAAATGGAAAGACATTCCATATTCATGGATTCAAAGAATTAATACTTTCAAAATGACCATACTACCCAAAGTGATCTACAGAATCAATGCAATCTCTATGAAAAGTCCAAGGATATTCTTCACAGAAACAGGAAAAAACGTCCCAACATTCATATGGAACCACAAAAGACCCCAAATAACCAAAGCAATCCTGAGCAAAAAGAACAAAGCTGGAGACATTACACTACCTTGCTTCAAAATATACTACAAAGCTATAGTAATCAAAACATGATGCTGGCATAAAAACAGACATATGGACCAATGGGACAGAATAGAGAACTCAGAAATAAATCCACCTATCTACATACAACTGATCTTTGACAAAGGTGCAAGAATATATATCAGGGAAAGAACAACCTCTGCAATAAATGGTGCTGGGATAAGTGGATATTCATATGCAGAAGAAAGGAACTAAATCCCCATCTCTCACCAAATACCAAAATCAACTCAAAATCTATCAAGGACTTAAATGTATGGCCTGATACAATAAAACTACTAGAAGAAAACATAGGGAAAACACTCCAAGATATTGGTCTGGCAAAAATTTTATGAAGAAGACTTCTAAAGCACAGGAAACAAAAATAAAAATAGACATATGGATCACATCAAATTAAAAAGCTTCTGCATAGCAAGAGAAAGAATCTACCAAGCAAATAAGCAACCAACAGAATGAGAGAAAACATTTGAAAACTCATTTGATAAGAGATTAATATCCAGAACATACAAGAAACTTGAACAACTCAACAGCAAAAGAAAAAAAAAAAAAAAAAAAAAAAAAAAAAAATCTGTTTTAAAAATGGGCAAATGAGCTGAATGAAAATTTTTCAAAAAAAAAAAAAAACTTGAAAAACCCAACAGCAAAAAAAAAAAAAAACTTGAAAAACCCAACAGCAAAAAAAAAAAAAAACTTGAAAAACCCAACAGCAAAAAAAAAAAAAAACTTGAAAAACCCAACAGCAAAAAAAAAAAAAAAAAAAAAAAAAAAAACAAAAACAAATAATCTGTTTTAAAAATGGGCAAATGAGCTGAATGAACATTTCTCAAAAAAAGACATACAAAATGGCCAACTGGTATATGAAAAAAGGCTCAACATCACTAATCATCAGGGAAATGCAAATCAAAACCACAATGTGATATCATCTCAGCCTGGTTAGAATGGCTATTATCAAAAAGACAAAAAATAACAAATGCTGGTGAGGATGCAGAGAAAGGGGAACTCTTATCCACTATTGTGTAAGAGTTGGTGGGAATGTGAATTAGTACAGCCATTATGGAAAACTCTATGGAGGTTCTTCAAAAAACTAAAAATAGAGCTACCTTGTGGTCCAGAAATCCCACTGGAAGGAAATTAGCATAGCAAAGAGCTATCTGCACCCCCATGTTTACTGCAGCACTATTCACAATAGCAAAGATATGGAATCAACCTAGGCATCCATTGACAAATAAATGGATAAAGAAAATGTGGTATACAGACACAATGGAATACTACTCAGCCATAAAAAAGAGAATGAAATACTGTCATTTGTGGCAACACAGATGAGCCTGAAAGACCTTATGTTAAGTGAGAAAAGTCAGACACAGAAAGGTAAATACTACATGTTGTCATTCATATGTAGGAGCTAAAAAAATAATAAGTTGAACTTTTAGAAGTGGAGGTAGAATTGTAGTTACTAGTGACTGGGAAGGAGATGGGGTAGAGGGGATTGAGAGAGATTGGTTAATGGACACAAAATTACAGCTAGATAGGAAAAATAAGTTCTAGTGGTATACAGTAGTGCTAAGAATCTATAATTAACAATAATTCATTGTGTGTTATCAAATGGCTACAAGAGAGGAGATCAAATATTTTCATCACAATGAAGTGATAATTTTGTGATGATGAATACATTAATTACCTTGCTTTGATCATTACACATTGTAGACATGTACTGAAATGTAACTCTGTACCCCATAAATATGTGCAATCAACATGTGTCAAAGAAAAGATAAATAAATTACTTTAAGAAAAAGAATAAAAGAGACAATGTGGAGACACATGCCAGAGATCCAGATATTGTAGGTACAACTTTAAAATAATGATTAATGTGTTTAGAAAATTGGATGCCAAACTGAAGAGTTTTCATGGCAAAGAAGTTTATAGAGAACAGGACACTATTTAAAAATTCAGATGATAATTCTAGAACTGAAAAATACCCCCACAATAACTGAAGTTAAAAATTCAATAAGTAAATTTGACAGCAGATAGATACAGTTGAAGAGGGAATTAGTAAAGTGAAATCTAGGTCAGAAGAACATATAAAGACTAAAGTACAGAAAAAAAGCAGATAAGAGTGTAAGAGGCATATGAGGTAGGATCTATCCTATGTGAAATGGGGCTAAAGCAATATTTTAAGAGATAATGGCTGATAATTTGCTAAAATTAATGGAAGATATTATATTAAACCACTGTTTCAAGAGTGTTATGATTCCCAAGCAAAACTAATGTGAAAAAAAATCTCACTCAGGCCAATCATTGTAAAACTGCTAAAAACCAGGGTTAAAAAATATATAAAATTAGTAAATAAAAACCCATTAACTTCAAAATTGCAACAATAAGACTTACAGATGAATTCACAGCAAAAATAATGGAAGCCAGAGGCAATGTAATGACATCTTCGAAGTACTGAAAGAAAATATCTATGGCCTAAAATTCTATACCCAACAAAAACTTCTATTAAATTTGAATTTGAAATAAAAGATTTTTTTCAGGGAAAAAAACAGAGAATTTGTATTAGCAGACCTACAATGAAGGAATACTTTCCACCATACTCAAATATAAATTCCAGGAAGATTATAGAACTAAATGTGAAAGATAATATGGGAAAAATCTTTCACATTATTAGGTAATGAAAAATTTCTTACACAGGACAAACAAAGCAGTAACTACTAAGAAAAAGACTGGTCATCTGGAAAACATTAAAATCAGCAACAAAAGCTTATCAAAACACATCATTAAGACAGGGCAAAATAAGCCAAAGTGCTCTTGTACAGAATGTATGAAGAATTAAATACACAAAATAACATAGAAAAGATAGGGAACCCAGTAGAAAATGGGAAAGATACATACAAATGTCAAAAAGGACATCCTGGCTAATAACTTACTTTTTTGAATGACTTTTTTCAAATCTCATAGCATTTAAAAGTTTTGCCTCTTTTACTAGTAGGATGGCTATAAAATATTCTGACTCTTTGTCTAACTCTCTCCCATCAGAACTAATTAAAACATAACACTATTGCTATTTTTTAAATAATAAATGATTACTATGGAAGGAAAATTTATAGACCTAACTATTTAAATATTACTTCCTTGACTTTCTTCTTAGGGTCTTTGTGATGAGATCTAGAGTTACCTGTGGCTGATTCTTTGAGGAAATCTCTTTCAAAGTCATTACTATCAACAGTAATAATAACCTTGGTGATATTACTATGGAGAAACCCCTCTGGCATCATAGAGCACTTTCTATTTAATAAGCACGATGCTAGTCTACTAAATGATGCTAAGTGGAAATGAAGGAGGATACAAAATACTTTTAAGAGCAAGGTAAGAATGGAAGGAAAACATTGAAAGCAAAATCCAAAAAATAAATCAGAAAAGAGTAGACATTTAAATTGCTTGTCCTATGTCTGTCCTTTTAACCTCATTATTTTACAGTGGGGTGTATGAGAAGTCTCAGG
The DNA here is from genome assembly GCF_000696425.1 of Galeopterus variegatus. Classification (NCBI taxonomy): domain Eukaryota; kingdom Metazoa; phylum Chordata; class Mammalia; order Dermoptera; family Cynocephalidae; genus Galeopterus; species Galeopterus variegatus. The sequence goes on from NW_007730386.1 coordinate 131,450, forward strand.
TTGTGCCACTGTATTGGCATAGATTAGCATGAGATGCAATGGCAGGTTTCAGATTCACAATAGACAGAGTGAAAAACTTCCATTTTCTGATTTCTATCAAAGTTGTAGCTCTATATACTGCTACATTCCTGGAGCAGAGAGAGGCATAGTCTGCTAGATCTGCTTTCGAAGACTCTAAAGGTATCTTTGCTAGACATTATTCATTTATGACATATCTTGAATGAGCATGACATGTGCAAGTATGTGTGTGGTATAAATATATGACATTTGTGTGCAATGTGCATATGTGTGTATATGCAAGTGTGTGTGTGTGTGTGTGTGTGTGTGTGTGTGTGTGTGTGTGTGGTGAATTTGGAAAGAAGAGGAGACAGACATTTGTTACTCTGGTATGCATGAGTGACTGGTATTATCCTAAAGACTTCTTGCCTGCTGGGCAATGCAACTGGGTGCTCCAGAGAAATGAGTCCATTTCACATAGACAAAAGAATCTTATCAAAACAAAAATTGCCTCTATAGCCTATTTATTTAAGTTTTCCTGTTCTTCCCCTCATTTTGATTGCTACTGCTTAGAACACAAACAGGAGGTACATTCCAGGGCTCCTAGCAGAAGATTAAAGATGCTGAAATAGAAAGATTCTGGGACATTCAGTACCATTTTCATTTTCAATTACCAACTGCAACTAAACTACTCAAAGCCTTCGTTATAGTAACCTTTTGTAGGGCAGTGGCATTATAAGAAAAGCACGTCCCATCACAGAAGACAAGATACTGAGATGCATATCAAATGCAGTTAACCAGACTTTTAAATACATAAACATGGAGAAATGTTGGAGGATCTTCTTTTGAGGTTTTTATTAACAGTAAACTCTCTACGCAACAAATGCATTATAAATAATTATTTCTCAGAATACATAGTTACATAGGTGACATGACAGGTGTAGAAAGCAAGGCCTGTCTGGATTTAATTGTGATAAATTAAAGTGTGTTGAACCAAGTCAAATATTCTTGGACCATGCTAACAACTTTTGCTATATCTATGTTCCGACTTCACTATCAATGTAATGAATTAGATAATTGTTCAGAAATGTTCACTTCCTACCTGCTGCCCCATGGGAATCTATTTCACTGGCCCTCGGCATTGGGCTTGGCCATGAAATTTGCCTTGGCCAACGGGACGTTGGCAGAAATGAGTCAAGTAGATAGAGACTTGAAATGCATTTGTACAGTTGAGGCTTTCCTTTTCATGCTCCTGCCTTTTACCCCAAGAAGAACAAGCTTTAGGGAGCAGCTGGTCCAAGGACGATGAGACCAGGACTCAACTCACAGCTTGACATGCTTCCTGGTCCAGACTAGTAGTAGTTGATCCTAATATCCATGAGCAAAAGATGATTGCTGTTCTAAGCCCCTGAGATGGAAGACGGTTTGATGAGGAACATTATTGTGGTGATAGCTAACTAACATACTCAATGTATTTTTAATTGACTCAGTTCTAACATTGTTTCTCAGTTTTTGTCCCATAGAAATTGTAGTTGTAAAATCATGAGCTTAATTTTTTGCCTATTTTTTGAAGTTATGAAATAGTTTTAATAGGGTGAGTGAGAGATAATAAAACAGAGTTTTATTTTTTGTATCACTGAAGATTAGTTTTGTTTTTTCAAATTTTTCTTGGAAATTTGAATTGCCACATTGCAATTGTACATACTTATGGGGTATGATCTGTTGTTTTGATACTTATATATGCTGTATAATAATCGGGTCAGGGCAATTAAAGTATCAATCACCTCGTGCATTTTTCATTTCTTTGTAGCAAAAACATTCAAAAGCCTCTCCTCTAGCTATTGTATAACATACAAAACTTAACTGTTAACCATATCACCCTACTGTGCAATAGAACATCAGAACTTATTCTTTCCATTAATTGTAATTTTGTACCCATTGTGAGACTAATTTTTAACACATGAAAATAAATATGTTAATCTCTATACCACCTAAAATCATCTATCAAACTACAATGGCACATGTACGAAACTTTGAGAAACACTGAATTAATACATACAGAGGAGAAGTCCCTTAACAGGCTAAACTCTGCTAACTTCATAATGGTCCTAAAATGGAAGAGAACTGATCTTAGAATTTAGGGCATCTGTCACATACATTTAGCTCTTGAGCTCATATGAAAGAAATCTATTATTCCACATGCATAGACACTAATTTAAGTTCTCTTTAAGCTACTGCGTTTTAGGGACGATGAACTCAATTAGACCTTACTTTACCCTAGACTGCCAAGTTCATCATCTAGGTCTAGAATCTAAGTGCAATTAAGTGAAAGAAAATCAAAGACCAATTTAATGAGGAAGAACAGAGTGTCAGTGTAAACATAGGAGTTGCAGAGGAGTTTAGTCACTGTGGTACATTATGTTGCAATGATACACTTCAAATCTCAAACTGCCAAATTTCTGGCCACCTTTCCCAGAGGTATCACCATTAGTGAAAGGAGATAGAGTTTAACTCACTGGACTTGGGAAGAGCTGGTTTCAAATCCAAGCTCTGGCATTTCTGTTTACTGGCTGGGAGATAAAAAGAGTTAGATACCTACTTCTGGATATCTCTTAATCCTTCAAGAATTTATCACACATCCTTTCACCCTGGTATCATTTATTCTTTTATCCAGCCAGTATACTATCCTGAGTACCTACTATGTATAAATCTTAATGGAAAGAATCAAATGTACTAGAGATCCGTTTTAGCTAGATTAACTCTCAGAGGAGAAAGCACTATTACTTTTCAGCATCTTATTTTTCTCGTTTTACTTCTTATCCATAATTAGTTTTCTTATATTTCATATGAAGGATGAAAAAGTATTGAAAATAAAATATTACACGTATCTCTCTGGCTTTGGAACAAGACTCACTTTTTTCAATTAGCTAAAGGTAAATTAGTCCAGAGTCTTCCATTAAAAAATCTAATTTCAGATACAAATTTTATTAAAATGTGTTTATTTTTCTTTCAGTCTTTTAAAGATTTTGTTGGAAATGAGCTAGTTTAATTAATAGGTACCAAGAATAAATTTTTTTTTTGTCAAAAGCTAATGTTTAAATTCTTTAAACACAGTCACTCAAAATGAGTCAGATGCTTTAACCCGTTGTCCTGCATTATAAAGGTATTTGCAGTTTTTACCTCTCGGCATGCAGGGTGTCCAGATCCTTCCTCTCCTCTCCTATTCTGCCCTTCCCTTCCTCGCCCTCTTTTCCTTTTCTTTTTCTCCTTGCTTCCTCCTTCCCTCCCTTCTACCTTCCTTCCTGTATCCTCACTCTTTCCTCCCTTCCTCCTTCCCGGCCTCACTTTTCTCTCTCCCCCTTCCTTCTTGCTTCCTGAATTTAAGATTTGTTATGAAGATCTTCATGTTTTATAAAGATTTAATTAACCATACCAAACTACAAGTTAATGAGATATGTACTGATTAAAAACAAAACAAAACAGCATGCATTTATTTCCAAATAGAAATAGATCAAGATAGATAAAGTCCTATAAGCCTAGCCCTTAAATAAGTCTAGTAACATTAAGTAACGAAAACAAAAAAGGATATTTAGCCATGGTCATAACTTTCAAACTGTTCAGAATAATGCTAGTGAAAAATGACCCTGAACAACTCTGTCCATGTTACATTTTTCCTATTATTTTCCCAGAAAAAATAATGCACACAATCCACTCTCTCTCATTCACTCAGTTTGCTACTTTCTCTCTCCCACCCTCCCTCACACCCTCTCTCATCAGTATTTTCATTTACATAAAATATGGATGATACTTAATATTGTCTGCAGTGTGGCCTTTTCATATTCTACATAAATATGTTTATAATGTACACATACTTCATTATTTTAATAGCTATTAATATAATACTATATATGCATTGATTAGTATTTCATTTTAATATTTACACCAATTTAAATGTATATTTAACATATACATTTAATATATATCAATGAGTATTCCATTTTAATATGTACCAATTAATATCCCATTGCATAGAAACAGATATATCATAATTTCTTCAATTAGGCCCATAATGGTGGACTCCTGATGTGTTTCTACATTGTGGCTTTTACAAATAGCTGCAGTGAATATTCTTGTACTTATATCTTGGCAAAAAATTCGTGAATATTTCCCTAGGATAAATTCTTACTGGATTACTGAATCAAGTATATGTGTACTTTTCATAGATGTTACAAAATTGCCTTCCAGAAAGTTCAGATCAATCTGAGCCCCAGTTAGCAGGGTATGAAAATAGCTTCCTCACCGTTTCCCAGCACTTAGTATCCTAGAACTTTCAAAGAAGAAAAATGGTAGGTCCTCATTGTTTTGATTTGATTTGCGTTGCACTGAGTGAGGTTACCCTCTCTCTGTCCAATATGTTGCAAATATTTTCTCCTAGATTGTTATCTTTTTATTTTCTTTAAGATATATTAAATAAATTCATAAACTATGCTTTCTTCTAAAAGTTTTAGGTATTTTTTTTTTTTTGGTCTTTCTGTGTCCGGCAACGGATCGCAACCCTCAGTGTTGCCCCCGTACTGGACCGGGACCGGCAACGGGATCGCAACCCTCGGTGTTGCTCCCGCGCCTCGCTCAGCCAGTGAGCGGGAACCGGTCCGTATGTGGGATCCGAACCCTCGGCGGGAGCGCCACCGCACTTCCCAAGCGGCGCACTACAGCAGTGCACCACCGGGCCGGCCCAGTTTTAGGTATTTTTTAATTGACAGGTTATTTGCTGAGATACTGTAAAATTCTTTCATCAAATTTATTCATTTATAAAAGATGCGTCTCAGGATAAAATTTCTGTGTTAATTGTGTGGAACACAGTTTGCTCATAAGATCATCAATTCAGTTTTCCCTTCATTTTAGGGAATTTTCTAATTTCCTGACAGTGACTCTAAATTTCAGGGACACTAACTGTTCCCACATAGGACAGTTGATTAGTTTTCCCTTCCGTATATATTATTTTTTTCTCTAATTGTTTTAAAATTGTTGTATTCTTTTTCACTGTGATCATCTCAAGCTTTTTTTTTTGTCATTAATTTGGTTTTAGCTGTTCCCAATTGATTTATTTCTCTAATGGTTGAAGACTTATCTCCTTGGTTCTTACATTTCAGATCATTCATGTTATTTTATCACCTTATCTTCTGACTCTTTAATGATTTTTTGAAGTTTTTCTATAGTAATTGTATGGAATTTTAATTTTTTTCTTTGGTTATGTCTTCTTCCGTAGTGGATTCTTCGTCTGTCTGTGGCTGGCATGCTTTCTTGCTTTCTTTCTTCCTTCCCCCTCTCTCAGTTATGGTTTCAGCATGCTTGCCAGGGGGACTTTCATGGCATGTGCACGTTCGCATGCTACTCCTTTCTCACCGTATCTGCAGCCTGTTGGTCCTCCAGGAGCTACCTAGAGGAAGTATTCTCTTGTGGGGGTTTTCTTAGGGAGGGGTAAAGTGACCAGAGCATCTACCACATTAGATGTGTTGGATTTCTCAGCAAGTGGGTAGCACACCCCACACCCAGCCCAGGCCCACTCCACTATGCCTGCATTATTGCCTGTCGTAGTGGGAGGCTATCTTGGGGGCTTGGATAATTTTTTCAATTCCACATGAGATTCCTCAGAACTTTCCAAGAGAAAGAGTTAATCTCAGAGGTTCTCTATTTTCGTTGTTCTATTTTCTCTCTCAGCCTTCCAAACTAGAAGGTGATAAACCCTCTGCAGACTCCTCAGGGAGGGAAGGGAGCTGCTTCTTCAAGGGGGCTTTGCCTGGGGTCTCTAGCACTTTCTCCTCTGCTTCTTGCTCACCCCCAAAATCTTACCTTATTTGTTTTTCTCTTTTGTTGTCTATTTGGTGAAATTCCTGTTTTTTGAGTGTTTTTCTTCTTCTTTTTTTTTTTTGCTAGAGATAACTAGTTCTAGGCATTTGTTATTGGTTTGCCTTCTCCCATTTTCCTCTCCGCAGGAGATGCTGAAATGGAGAATTACAGCAGGGTTTTCCTGTCTCTTTGGGGAAAAGAGGAATAAAAGGTATTCGTGGCTGACTTCATGCTCTTATGGAAACTTCCCAGGGCTGCTCCTCTGCTGGTTGGGGAGGTAAATCGTGGCTAGTGAGATCTTATTCTGGATTATTTCTGAGCCTACAGAGTGGGGAGGTGGGTGGGGCAACACCATGCTCACTGCTTCTGCATTTCTGGAATGTGCCTTTCCTTTTGCAGGCTACCAGCCTTTTCTCTGATTACTGTGTTTGTCAATGTTATTTGCTTCTTTGTTTTCTTATCTGCCTTCATACTGTCATGTTTTGGGGAGAATGAGGTTTTGAAATATGACTGCACACCACCTTCTTAAACCCAAGATCAGGTGCATAGCTCTTTTGATTTGGGTATTCGTTACAGGTGTCACATGCACCTGGCCTTTGCCAGCAGCTGGTTTCAAAAACATTTTTTCAAATGCTGGTTCTGATCAGACTTGACATTATGGATTGAATGTTTTTGTGTCCCCCGCCAGCACCCAAATTCAGATGTTGAAGCTCCAACCCCAAGGTGACTATATTTGGAAACAGGGCCTTTATGGAGGTAATCAAGGTTAAGGGTAAATAAAATAATAAGGGTAGGACCCTAATCCGATAGGAATGTGGCCTTCTATGAAGGGGAAGAAAGAGATTTCTTTCTCTCTCTCCTGTGAGGAGACAGGGAGAAGGTGGCTGTCTCTGAGCCAGGAAGTGGGTCCTCACCAGAAACCGAGTCAGCCAGCACCTTGAAACACCAGAACCGTGAAAAACAAATTTATGTTGCATAAGCCACCCAGTCTGTGATATTTCATTATGGCAGCCTAAACAGACTGAAATGCTTGTTTTATACTTAGTCCATGTGTCTTTGGGATAAAAGTACAATTAATTGTAAAGCTGTCTATTACTAACCTAACCTATTTTCTCCCAAATTGTACCTCTCTTCCTCACTTGGATGAACACTGTAGACACACACCTTCGGTTCCTCTCCAAAGTCATATAACCAATGATTAAGCTGACAGGAACATACTCATGGAAAATTTGCATGTTTCTACAAAAAGATCCTTTCCATGGCAACACACGTCTTCATGTAATAATTGGAAATATTCTACCCTAATCAAAATCAGAAGCTGTTCTTAATAGTAGATGAAACCCAGTGATGGTAGTAGGGGTGGGCATGAGCTCCTGACGTGTAGAAATCATTCTTTTATGTTTAACTAGAAGATGTGCTGCCAGACTGTCATTCTGAGAATAACTACAGAGAAACCCAATATTTAAGAAGAAGGAAAGTTCCACCAGATACTTCAGTGCCTGTCATGAGCTGGGCATGAGTGAGGCATACGTACAGAATGCGCATGGCATTCACAAGCCAGCCAGGTAAGAGGAAGCCATCAGTCACACACAAGGTCAAGTGTCGGGGCTGCGACATGAACCTGGAACTGTGGAGGCACAAAGGAGAGACTGAGTCGCCTTTTCTGAGAGGGATGAAGAGAAGTCTGTGAGGATAAGGAGATAACATTTCAGTTGGAGCTAGATGGATAAGTCAGTTTCAAATGTGTTGCAGCCACACGAAGCGTTTGAATAGCTAGAAATATCTCCTGTGTGTCAAACATCTGGAGGACCCAGTTTTTAACATCTTCAACCAGACTACCTTAGGTCTGTCCCTTCTTAGTCCTTGGTCTCCATGTGCCAGGCTGTGCTACTTCTTCTGAAATTGCAAAGGCAGTGTCAGCACCTCTGTAAGTGGTCACAGCCACAAAGCCCCCGCAGGTGTTGTCACCTTTGGCTTAACGGAGCTGGATTCTGATGGCAGTCTACATGTTGGGACTTTTTCTTTCCCTTTTCCAGGCCCCAATTAAGCATCTAATACTCATTCAGCCTCATTATGCATTCCCCACCCCCTGCAGGGCTTGGCAGGAATGAAAGCAGGACTATAAGAAGGCCCTTCTCAGCAGGGGGCTGCCAGAGCTTGTCTCAGATCAGGGTCTTTCCAGCAGGAACAATACAAATTGGGTGTTTCTAACCCCCCCCCCCCCCCCCCCCCCCCCCCCC